>NC_057820.1:21873076-22173461 GCF_910594005.1 Cervus elaphus
GCACATTCCAAAGGACTACTGGGCAACCAGTTTCACAATATCAGTGTATCATGTCCAGAAGAGCTACTGTGATGCGCATTAGAATGCCATGCCTAGTGTTATTCAGAAGATCTGAGGCTTCTGCAGCAACTGAAACCAAAAGAGCCCCGTGTAATAAAATTTATTAAAAGCCCATTCTGAGTGTTGGAGGAAACAGAAGAAAAGAGAAAGTTCCCTACTTTATATTCAAATGAGAAAATAGAAAATAAACAAGGGGACGTCTAGAGAGATGCTCTCAGTTATGTATATACATGTGTATATATATATCATGTGCTGGGAAGAAAATAAAACAGAATGACATAAAAACAGTTTAAAAGATTTATAGTTGAGGTGATCGTTGAAAGTCTCTCTGAGGGGTGAAGATTCCAGGCACAAGACAGAGCACATTCCCAGGTCCTGAGACAGAAATGAGCTTGGTAAGAACAAGGACGAGATGGTTGTATGGCATCACCAACTCAGTGGACGTGAGTGTGAGGAAACTCCGGGAGATAGTGAAAGGCAGGGAAGCCTGATTTGCTGCTGTCCATGGGGTCACAAAGAGTTGGACATGACTTAGCGACTGAGCAACAATAAAGAAAACAAGAAGTTGAATGAAGAAAGGCAGAGGGGCTGAGAGAGAGTGTGTGAGAGAAGAAGATGGGATAGTGGGAGACCATGGCATACAGGGCTTGGAAGGCCATGTAAGGATCTAAGATTATACTCTGTGATGGGAAGCCAGCTCTTGGAGGATTTGAGCATTATAGTGATATGTTCTGCTTTATGCTTTAAAACAAAAAGACTCGAGCTTCTTGATGGAGAGTAAGCTGCAAAAATGGAAGGAGGGAGACCAGTGTGTAGTGGAGGGAGACCAGTGTGTAGTGCAGAGAGCCTCTATTCTTTGATCTGTGTAAGTGTAAGATTGTTCACATATTTTTCAAGGAACACTGCTGAGTAATATTGTTCAGTCGCTGAGTCATGTCTGACTCTTCGCAACCCCATGGACGGCAGCCCATCAGGCTTCCCTGTCCTCCACTATCTCCGGGAGGTTGCTCAAACTTAGGTCCATTGAATCGATATATTCCAAGTCAATCATAAGATTCTTAAAAGAAACACCAGGAAATTAAAAATATCTTGTACTCATTTGCTTAGGTACACGTGTAACTGGAAAAATAAACTGCCTTTCCACTCCTCTTTGTAGAGAACTAAAGAGCATTGTCTAAGAATGTAATTCAATCAGGAGGGGCTCTTGCAAGTTATGCATTCATAGCTTCAGCTCAGTTCTGCCATGTGAAGTGAACCTCAGATCTCAGTTTTGCCATAGAGGCTGGACAAAACTGAATTTCTCTGCCTAAATAAAATATTGGAGGGATTCTCTACTCACCCCATCCACTCCAAATTGAAGGGAAATAAAATAGAGAAAAAAGAAGAGAGAGAGGAGGCTGAGCAACTTTACAGGAGGTGAGAGCATCAATTGAGAAAATGACAGAGGAAATTTTTATGTTTTTAAGAATGCTATTTTAAGAATCCTTGCTATTCCATTTTAAATGGCATTCATTCCAGCAGTGTAAACCCTTCTATCTCATAATTTCAGTTGTCTACTAACTCACATTTTCTGCCGCTTGAGGAAGTTGGCCAAACTCAAGAAAAGCAAAATGATCCCTCAAATTAATATAAAAAATAAGCCTCTGGAAATTTTCAGAAATATTGAGGAGTGGCCATTTCAAAGCTGATGAATGGGTTCAAAGTAATAGTATTAGGTTGGTGCAAAAGTTGCAGTTTTTGCATTGTTGAAATTTGCTTTTGATATTGCAATACATTCTTAAATAAAGTGGTTATGTTATACATCATTTTAATGCACAATTCTCGCTTTATGTTTTTTTGCTAATGGCTTATTGCTTGCTGTGTATTTTATATTTATTTTAGACTAGAGAATTAATGTTAGACAAAAGCAAGTTCCAGCAATTTTCTTTTTCAAGTTCAAAATGGGTCATAAAGCACCAGAGACAACTTGCAACATCAACAACACATTTGGCTCTGGAACGGCTAATGAATGTATAGTGCAGTGGTGGTTCAAGAAGTTTTGCAAAGGGGACAAGAGACTTGAAGACGAGGAACATATTGACTGTTCATCAGAGGTTGACAATGTCCAATAGAGAGCAATCATTGAAGCTGATCCTCTTACAACTACATGAGAAGTTGCTGAAGAACTCATCGTTGACCATTTTATGGTCATTCAGCATTTGAAGCAAATTGGAAAGGTGAAAAGGCTTGATAAGTGTGGATTTTATACAAGTGGTGATGACCAGCTCAGTGGCTGGAAACTGAGAAGAAGTTCCAAAGCACTTGCTGAAGCCAAACTTGCACCAAAAAAATGGTCATGGTCACTGTTTGGTTGTCTGCTGCCAGTCTGATCCACTACAGCTTTCTGAATCCCAGTGAAACCATTACATCTGAGAAGTATGCTGAGCAAATCAATGAGATGCACCGAAAACTTCAATGTCTGCAGCTGGCATTGGTCAACAGAAAGGTGTCAATTCTTTTCCACGACAGTGCCCAACCACACATCGCACAATCAGCACTTCAAAAGTTGAACGAATTGGGTTACAAAGTTTTGCCTATTCTGCCATATTCACCTGACCTCTTGACAACCAACTACAACTTCTTCAAGAATCTCAAAAACTTTTTTGCAGGGAAAACACTTCCACAACCAGCAGAATGCAGAAAATACTTTGCAAGAGTTCATCAAACCCTGAAGCAAAGATTTTTATGCTGCAGGAATAAACAAGCTTATTTCTCATTGGCAAAATGTGTTAATTGCAATGGTTCCTATTTTGATTAATAAAGATGTCTTTGAGCCTAGTTATAATGACTTAAAATTCATGGTCTGAAACCAGAAATATGTTTGTACCAACCTAAATATATAGATCTTAAACAGCAAGATCTCCTCACCTGTTAGGTGTTATCTTCACAGAATAAACAAAAAATCTTTTTAAATAAAGGAGAATGATTTTAATGTTATTAAATCTAGCATCTACTTAAAATATTGTTCAAGTAATAATCTTGAACATGCCATCAATAAAACTGATAAACTCTAAAATGTTAGAAATAAAAGGGATCAGATTTTCCAGCTAGATTTCCCCTAAAATACAACATTATATACAATCAATCTTGAGTATTTAGGAAAAATTATGAAATTCTTCACATTAACTAGGAATAGTGTTCATGTTGCTCATAATTTTTGTTACTTTATGTAGCTATGTACATACGCAAAGACACATAATCCTTTCTAGGGAAAGATGCTAAAAATTACTCATAGTATGACCTCTTAAGTGGCCCACACTCCTAAAGATAGCCCTGATTATTCATGTGAAGCAATATGACATCAGACAATGATTTTTCAGCATGTTTAAAGATAACCAGGCAAATCACCTGAAGACATTAATAATGTGCACTTATTACTGTATAATTTTCCAAAGTACTATGACATGTGTTCTTCATTGTTTTTATTTAATAAATAAAGTACTGGCAGCATACAATATTCAGTGCTAATTGGGCCAAAACTTAGCAAATTAAAGTGTGAAATTGCGGTGTAAGCAACTTGAGTGGAGAGAGAGAGAGACGGCCTTCTCAGGATGCTCAGTAAAAAGCAGTCTTACTGCATGAATCCTGAGTAGCCCATTGGAAAATAAACCCTGATCACATAAAATGAGATTTAATGCTAAATGAGGCCTGTTTTATATGGGCAACCCTAGATAAACTCTGTACCACGGAGAGTATCTCATTTTGCTGCCGCACAATTTCCCATGTACATTAACAGCCTTCCTGAGGGAGCAAAATACTTTTAAATCATTCTATTTGTTGCAAAACATGACTTTAGTCTAAGTCACAGATAAGTGAAGCCACATAAAATTGTAATATCCTCTAAGTATAAACAAAACAAAACAAAATGACATAAAAATGATGAGGTTAAGAAGGTTGAGATGTTTCCTAGGGAAAAAAAAAGGAGGTTTTCATAGGAAATTGCTTTCAGGGCCAGCTGAAGGACATTACGATAGAGATCATTGCTTTAACATAATTTCAGAGGCAGTTAATGTTGAACAAGAAAGGAAAGAAAACCCAACACAGTGAAAGGATAATTAATTCAAAGTCTTAGTTTTAATTTCCAAAGATTGTATGGTGAAGTGACCCTTCACAATGGAAAACTGAACAACTAGATTTATATTTTACATTTTAACTCATAATGAAACTGTTCCAGGTGTTTATTCTGTTTTGATATCCGTGTTTTTCTCTTCACTTTACCCCCCGACCTACACAAAGCAGGTAAAGAACAATGCCGTTTAGGGTGAAACCAGATGTCCGTAACATCCTGATTTTCTGATAGCACCTGGAGAATAGCAGAAATGACATCATGGTGGAGTCCCCAGGAGTAGAGGAGGTTAGTTGCCCTGAGTAGTCAGAAATGTAAAGACTTGCCCCTCCCTAACCCTTGCTAGATCAGTGCAAACCATGTCTGAGGTCAGGAAATAGTTCTGTTGCCAAGAGAAAGGAGCCAAAAACTGATCAAGAAAGTCAGAAACCCAAAAGCAACTGTATCAGGGATGAAAAGCAATGATAAGAACAAAGCCAGAGAGAAGGGAAATTGCACACTCATTAGCATAATTAATGAAGACAGGTAGGTGCCTACTTCATGCTGGCCTCTGTGCTGGGCGATGGGATACTGCAGCAGGAAGGACAAATTGGTCTCAGCAATCTCACTGGCAAGAGGAGACAGGTCTGATCAAAATGATGCAAGTCACGAGTCACATAAAGTGCTGGAAGAGTTTGTAATGGGGAGGGGCTAACCTAGGCTGGAAATGGCAGCCCACTCCACTATTCTTGCCTGGGATGTCACAAGGACAGAGGAGCCTGGCAGGGGCTATAGTCCATAAAGTTGCAAAGAGTCAGACACGACTAAACAGCAACAAACCTAGGCTGAGTCGTTAGGGAAAGCTGTGAAGTTCTTGCAGAGACTGGGAAGATGAGCAGTATTTCCTCCCTCCATCCCTACCCTCCTTCCTTCTCTCTCTCCCTCCCTCCCTTTCTCCCTCCTTTCTTCTTCAGTCCTAATTGCTTAGCAACAAAGCACTGAGCATCAGTCCCTCAGTCATGTCCAGCTCTTTGTGACCCCGTGGACTGTAGCCCGCCAGGCTCCTCTGCCCACGGAATTCTCCAGGACGGAATACTGCAGTGGGTTGCCATTCCTTCTCCAGGGGATCTTCCCGACCCAGGGATTGAACCTAGGCCTCCTGCATTGCAGGTGTATTCTTCACTGTCTGAGCCACCATAAGCAGAACATAAAATAACAGTGTCGCAAATAATAGGCTCTCAGTGAATATTTGTTAATAAGTTAAAAAACGATTATTCAGATTTTTAGCTCCTTTAAGACTGACTGGTCCCCTTTCTCCCATGTCCACCTTATTACAACTAAAAACCCCTGGACCTAACAAACAGCAATAAAAGCAACAACAAAGAAAACATTGGAAGCCTCTGAAAGGTGGAAAGGAGAAGGCAGACTGCTTAGAACATGAAGAAAAACTTGCAGGTGAGCCTCCTGGGTTTCTATATTGCCTTATCACAAAGAGGGTACCTCAGGGAGAGACCCACCATCTTGGCAGACTAACACCCCTATTGAGGCTGATCTTGCTCTTTCTCTTCTCTCTGTAAGTAAAGAGTTATTTCATCCAGCACTGGACTGCATTATATTTCCCTTGGCATCCCCAATACCAAAATGCAATGGGCAGACTGTTTAAAAGTCCTCCAGTAGGACTGGTAGCAGGTGCTCTACTCCACATATATTTTCAATTTTTTCTTATTGTGGTAAAATACACAAAAGATAAAGTTTACCATCTTAAGTATTTTAAAGTATGTAATTCACTGGTGTTAAATACATTCATAATGTTGTGCTACCATCACCACCATCCATCTTCCAAATCACACAGTTAAGCATTTTTTGGAATTGCTGCAACATTCAAGTGGCTTGACTACTTTTAGCATTTTTACAAATTGACTGATGTGCCATTTCCTTCTTTTATTCTGATTGTAGCACAAAGGTTAAGCTTTCCTCTGCAAAAGAGTGTAATTAACATACTTATGAGTGTGAGTGTGTGTGTGTGTGTGTGTGCACGTGCATGTGAATGAGCATTCTTTTAAACTACTTTAACTTGTTCATTCAGGTTCAACCTTAAAAGACCTCAAGGCCATAGTTACAATGAGGTTCACAGTTTAGAGGCTACATTTGTATAGTAATGCATTTCATGCTGTTTCATAATTTGCCTAATCAAATGAAATGAGATCAAGCATTACATTGGAAGGGTCCAACCTTCCCATTCATACAGTTATATTTAGCTAATTACATAAGAAATTACTTTTTTCCCAAGGTTTTGTTTGCATTTTTTAAGCTAGTTAGAGTCAGAATTTAATCAGTAAATTCTATTTCTCTCCTAAAATCGAGTGAGACGATTTCCCTTACTGAGTAAAGCCAAAATAAATGAGAATAATGTATGGGGCTTAATTAGTTAAATCTATAGATATTTGCTGACTACTGTCTACATACCAGGCATTTTGTTGGCCTCTTCTTTACTGCACTGAAAAAGACAGAAACATTATCCCCACCTTTCATGAAGCTTATCTCCCTAATTTTCTGATGCTATTGCAACAAATTACAACTCTCTCGTCTTAAAGCAATACAAACATACTAACATTATCTTACTGTTTGGGGGCGTCAGAAGTCTGACTGCATTCCTAAGGAGAGTGTAGGAGAGAATCCATTTCTTTGAAGTTACAGGACTGAGGTCTCTTTGTTCCTGGCCGGTCGGGCTGATGTCATTCCCAGTTACCATGGGCCTCCCACGTTCCCTGGTTCATGGCTCCCTTCTTCCATCTTCAAAGCCAGCAGTGGCAGGTCAGATTTTTCTCACTTTGCATCTCTTGACCTACTTTTTGCCTTTCTCTTCCACTTTTAATGAATGATTAGACCAAGCCACCTAGATAATCCAAAATAATCTCATTTCAAAGATCTAAATCTTAAATGATATTGATAATTTTTTTGACATGTAGGGTACTATATTCATTAGTCCCGGATATCTGTGGGTGAGGAGAGCACTATTTTTCTTCCCTCAATAATATACACAATGAATTTAAGAATTAGGCCTATGAAAATATTTTCTCAAATATATTTCAAGTAACTGCTTAAACTAAAAAGATCCTGATGCTGGGAACAATTGAAGGCAGGAGGAGATGAAGGCAACAGAGGCTAAGATGCTTGGATGGCATCACCAATTCAATGGACATGAGTTTGAACAAACTCTGGGAGATAGTGAAGGACAGGGAAGCCTGGTGTGCTGCAGTCCATGGAGTCACAAAGAGTCAGAAACGACTGAGCAACTGAAGAGCAACATGCTATGAGAATGGAACTAAATTTAAAATTACACTAATTCTCATGATGGCATTTGAAAATTTCTGTTTTAATTTCAGATAAATACAATTTATTGAAACACATGTGAAAAAAATTCTGTTTTCCTCATCTCAATAGAGATTTCTTTTCTAATAATTTTGAATGGCTGAACATTCTCAGATTCTTTGTCTCTAGTCAATTGGCCACACCCACCATAGAAATTCCTAATTCTAAATTATAGCTTTCAATTTTCCCATTGCACGTCTGAAGGACACTGTTGGAGGATTTTGAGTCAATCACCAATTGGCACTACATATATATGTGTGTGTGTGTGTGTTAGTCACTCAGTCGTGCCCAACTCTTTGCAACCCCAAGGACTGCAGCCCACCAGGCTCCTCTGTCCATGAGATTTTCCAGGCAAGGATCCTGTGGTGAATTGCCATTTCCTTCTGCAATACACACACACACACACACACACACACACAAACACACATATATACACATACATATGTACAAGTTTCCAGTATCATATATGGCTCTACTGCAGTTGAGAATAAATAACTCTTCAGGAAGGCAATTTTAATATCTGACATAAAATCCTTACATGTACACTCTCTAGACTCAGATAGGTTTTATGTTTCCTTAAAATAAATCAGAGGTATGAACAAATATATAGCCATGTGATTGAACATTGCAGAACCATTAATAATAATAAAATATTGGAACCTGCCTCAGTTCAATTCAGTCACTCAGTCATGTCCAACTCTTCGCAACCCCATGTACTGCAGAATGCCTGGCTTCCCTGTCTATCACCAACTCCTGGAGTTTGCTCAAACTCATGTCCATCGAGTCGGTGATGCCATCCAACCATCTCATCCTCTGTCCTCCCCTTCTCCTCCTGCCTTCAATCTTTCCCAGCATCAGGGTCTTTTCCAATGGGTCAGTTCTTCATATCAGGTGGCCAAAGTCTTGGAGTTTCAGCTTCAGCATCAGACCTTCCAATGAATATTCAGGACTGATTTCCTTTAGGATTGACTGGTTTGATCTCCTTGCTGTCCAAGGGACTCTCAAGAGTCTTCTCCAACACCACAGTTCAAAAACATCAATTCTTCAGCACTCAGCTTTCTTTATAGACCAAGGAACCTGCCTAAGTAACAATAATAGCATATTGGTAAAATAAATTCTGGTACATATGATATATTGAAGAATACTTGATCAAATGGAAAATGTACATGCCAACAGATACATATATATATATCTATTTGCTGTGAAACATTAGGTTATAAAATGTAGGTACACTATGATTTTCATCCTAGAAATAGTTAAAATCACAAAATAGAAATAAAGGCACAAAAAGATTAAAAAACATACAATTTAGATATCAATATAGATGTACACAAAAAGGTTGAGTTGAACATGCAAATTCTTGGGGCCCCCTTCAGACCTACTGAAAAAGAAATAGAAATTCTGAAAGTGGGCCCAGCAACCTGTGTTTTAATAAGCCCTCCCAGAGATTTTTGATATATGAAAATATTTGAGAATCAGTTCTTTGCTTTCAGTGGTATTCACACAAGTGTAACAAATCATCAATAAACCAAGGTTTAGAAACTTTTGTATTTGATTAAATTATGCTCATTAAAACAATCAAATGGCTCACTGTCTCCCAAAAAACAATGACATAAATTTGGGGATGAAAATAAAAATAACATAAAAGTAAAACCCACCAAACAATATAAATACTACAAGAACATAAAAAATTACCAAAGAATCCAAAAAATGCATAAAGTTTTGTGAGGAAAACACAGGTGATAATAGAGGAGTAGATATCCACCTGAAGTTAAAGAAATCTGATGTTCTATGACTAGTTAAAATTCTCAAACTTGAAGAAAAGTTAAATGGCTAAATATTTCAGAAATATTTGTTGATTAGTGTGTGATATGAGGTTAATATATAAAAGAGAAAAATGCAAGTCAGTTTTAAGTCATTGGAGAGAATTCTGTATACTTAATGTTCTTGGGTGAACATGAGATATCAAAGATCTGCTAAAATAGAGCTTTATTCAATATCCTGCTGAAGGTTTTAGCATTAAAGCCAGGCTTAGTTGTATGGGAGAAGAACATCTTTATATTCACATGACCTAACTAGTCAATTACTGGACAAGTCCTAACAGCTCTACTCAAAGACAAAATATGAGCCCTAACAATCCATCACTCTTAATATATATATTTGTACAAGTCCCTGAATGACCATTTGTAGTGTAAAGTATAGTAGTCTTGCATGTACTGAAGCATTTAAGGAGACATAGAAGGCAGATTCTATACTCTCGGAGCCGCCAGGGAAGCCCAGTTAAGGAGCAGGGTTGTTGAAGTGGGAGTCAGTGTCGTATCATTCTAGGAGGAAATTTAAAATTCCTTGGATGCCCTTATGGGAAACTTTTGAAAAATTCAAATGATCGATAATTTTGTACATCTCCCCATTATCATTATGTTTTTTTTCTTACTGGTAAATTTAATCCACAGGAGGAAAACCCACTTTTAAATGGTATAAAAAAAAAAATCTATGGAAACAATTGATTTTCACAAAATTTGTCTATTCCAATTATAAGGTAACATAAACAAAATAAGAATCCAACATTATATAGAGTGATTCTTTAAATAGTTGCAGAAACAGAAGAATTTATGAAGAAGTATCTCCTGATATTAAATCAAGGTATGGAACAAAGTTTCTGATACTGTGGCAGTGACTTAAGAAATATCCTCTAGGATGTACTACTGTCGTCTCACAGTCAACAGCATCAGCAACAACGGCAATTAATAATCTCTCATCTTGACCTCTGCATAGCCTGGCATTTCCTATAGCCATCAATTTATCAATTAATCATTATATCTAGAAAACATAATGCAACTTCCTCCTCTCTTTATGTTCCTATTTCTTACTAGAACTAGCTTTTCCTTTCTTTTCTTTGCTATTTGTATTCCTGTCAGTTTAATCTTAAATGGTACTGTTTCACAGATCTCGCTGAGATTATGGAAAATGCCTATGAATCTGCACTGTCCAATGGGGTAGCCACCAGCCACATGTGGCTGTTGAACACTTGAAACATAACTAGAAAGTCTGAGAAAATAAATGTTCAGTTTTACTTATTTTAATTCTAATCTAATTTATCCACAGGCTGTGACTAGTGTCTCTTATATTGGATGAAACAAGCTGAAGGCTTCATAAACTCAGCTCATCCATACATGAGTTTAGTCACTTAAAAATACCTTTTACCACTGAAATGTTGTGAAGTAATTAGCCTCCAACTAATAAAAAAAAAAAAAGAAAAATACCTTTTGGAGAAAACCTCCTGTGTATCCAGGCATAGTGAAGATTCAAATTCCCAAAGGTCTAGAAAAGAAAGTCACTTACACTTACATGTAAACTATATAAATGGAGATTTTAAGTAGAGTTTCAGATATATGCTTTATAACTCAGGAGAGAGATTTTTTTGAAGCCATGGAGATGGAAGAAAATAAAGAAAGTTTGGAGAGTGGAAACAGTAGGGGGCAAAGACAGAACCTCTTCTAGGAAATCTTTTGTAGGGAATACTTGCAGTAGGAAAATACTGATGGAAGTGGAGCCCAAAAATGATTCTAAAAACTAATAGTCAAACTGTGTGAGAATGAAGAAAGAGTGATAGTATTTTGAAAAGGAAGGACTGGCTATAATACGTCACTTTAGGTTATATGCTACTCCTGGAGAGGAAGATTAAGGGAAAGGATGATGACTTTTAATTATCTCTTACATTTTATATTTTATTTCTATTTTCACTAAGATAGAGTTCAAGAAAACACAGCAAAATGTCTATATCTATATATGTTTAATTTGAATGGCAAGTAACAAATGTCTTATATCTTTATATGTGCTTTTATATTTGAACACATACATTTGAAATACTTCTATTAATACAATTCAAAGAAAGTGATTAACTTTGCCAAATCCTACAGAAGGTCAAGGGGAGCAAGGACTGAAAAATGTCCATTGGATTTAGTAATAAAGTGGTTAATAGGGTCCTTGATAAAATAATTTCAGTGAACTAGTGATGGTAGAAGCCAGTTTCCACTGGGATAAGAAGTTAATAGAGAGAGGTTGCAGACTTCCCTGGTGGTCCAGTGGTTAAGACTCTGAGATTCCACTGCAGTGGGCATGGGTTCTATCCCTCATCGGGGAATTAAGATTCCACATGCTACACAGTGTAGTCTATATATGTAGATATATATATCTATCTATATAGTAGATATATATATACACACATATATATGTAGTATATATATATACTATATATATTATATATATATATCTACGATATATAGACTATATATATAGACTACATAGTGTCTACATATATAGACTACATAGTCTATATATATAGACTATATATAGTAGATATATATATACACACATATATATGTAGTATATATACTATATATATTATATATATATATCTACTATATATAGACTACATAGTGTCTACATATATAGACTACATAGTCTATATATATAGACTATATATAGTAGATATATATATATAACTATACATATATACATACATATATATATATATAGAGAGAGAGAGAGAGAATGGCTGGAAAGGTCAGAACTTGGTCTTTGTAGGCTCAAAATTATAGAAGTTATTATACTTTTGTTACTGTTTCCTTCCAAAGCAAGGTAACTCAAATTTATTTATAGATTAAGGGGAAAAAGCAAAGAGGCAAGACTTGTAACACCAGAACAACCCCCCCAAAGAGCAGAACAAGATCCAGAAGGCAGATAGAAGCCTTGTCTTAAAAAGACATGCTTTCTCTTTCTGTGTGTGTGTGTGTGTGACGGGGGAACACAAAGCGAGAGGTAAAATTAGTGGTTGCTGCCATAGCAAGAAAGTGAAGGAGACACTGAGAGACAGATGAGAACGGGTAGTCTGATGAGAGTGATGACATCTGGTAACTGTTTCAGGAATCAGAAACCCACTTGTTAACCAAAGTGCTCCTAGTACCTGGGAGTTACGGTCTGAGTTACACAGGCTGGTTTCTCAGAAGCAAGATGGAGCTGGGATATGAATGTTTATTGAGGATCGCTACCTATGAAAGAGTAGAAATTATTGAATGATTTTTTTTTTGTGGGCCACTAGGTGAATAAGCTGTGGATCATTCATATAGTTAAAATAAGTAAATCAATATAGATCAATCTCAAGAATTTAGCATCGAGTGAAAAAAAAGCAACCAGCCAGAAGTTATCTAGCATATGATGAAATTTATGTCAATTATAAAAACAAAACAGTAATATATTTTATGTCATGGATAAATATAGAGAGTAATAGTATGACAAAACTCCTGGAAATGATATTAAAATAAATCAACTTGGTTACCTCTGGTAGCTGATAAAAGGTGAAGAAATAGGAGGTTACATGTGACTGATGAGTCAAGGCTTGTGATCGATACATAGTAAACACTATGGGTGTTAGCTAATATAATAATAAAACTTGTTGTTGTTCACTTACTCAGTTGCGTCCAACTCCTTGCAACCCCATGGCCTGCAGCACGCCAGGCTTCCCTGTCCTTCACTGTCTCCTGGAGTTTGCTCAAACTCATGTCCATTGAGTTGATGATGTCACCCAACCTTCTCATCCTCTGTTAACATATGTTTATTCTTATTTTTGTACATACTGGTGTCTGTTATATCATTTCTTTTTGTTGTTGCTGTTGTATGTTTGAAAACATTCTTACTAAATGTTTTTTTTTTTAAAAAAAAAAAACATATTTGGAGACCCTTTCCTAATTATAACAGGCCAGTATCCAACATAATATGTGACATTTTTTTCACCTTTTTAATTGTTCTTCACTTTATTGCACTTCATGCAATAAGTTACTGTGCATGTGACTTTAATCTTAACTTTCTGAGGGCTAAACCTATTTGAATTGGTGACCAAATGAAAAAGTCGACTCAGACATACTCTTTGGACACACACGGACATGCACAGGCATATTCACACACATGAGCATTCTCTTAGTGTAACAGAAGCACCAATAACCTCATATAACAGCTAAGGCCAAGTACTTTTGTCTTCTCTCTGTACCTGATGAATTCTTCAAGGGCAGAATGGTGTCCCTTTATGCATGGCCAGCCGTCCCTGGCATATTGTGAGCACTCAACAAGTAAAAATTAATTGAGTCCCTTAATAAGTAAGCATGCATTTACTCACTAAATAATAATGAATGGTAAAATAGCTGAAAAGGATGGCAAAATTTGAAAAAAAAATGTTATAAATGAGCTATACCTATTTAAATCTAATTAAATGTCATTTTTGTGGAAGATGTACTCAGAACTTGAGTCTTAGGAGTTTGTTATAGATACTTATGTCTTAGGTTTTAGGACACTCTTGTTCTTTTAGTCCACCTTGCCATCAATGTCTCAACTGTGTTCACATGATTTATTTAAACCTGTGTTTTGTATGCCTGCGTACATGTGTGTATAAGTACATATTCCTATATATGTATACATAGATATATTTGTACATGCATAAACATGTTTTTTACATCTCAGTCTACATGCCACTGACCATTGAACAGTTGTGAAGCATTGCATTTTTCTTTGAGGGTGTGTATGTGGGAGGAAATCACTCCATCTTCTAATACTACTGACCTTGTGGTGGCTTCCTTGTGCATCGGATCTTTTGTGCCCCATTTCTCAACCATCATTTCAGTGTGTGTGTGTGTGTGTGTGTGTGTGTGTGCGCGCGCGCGCTCAGTTGTGTCCAATTCTTTGCAACCCCCTGGACTATGCCTGGCTCCTCTGTTGATTGGATTTCCCAGCAAGAATACTGGGGTGGGTTGCCATTTCCTCCTCCGGGGGATCTTCCCAACCCAGAAATCAAACCTGTGTCTCCTGCATCACTTGCTTTGGCAGGCAGATTCTTTACCACTGAGCCACCTAGGGAGCTACTTTTCAACTATCATATGTGTTAGCTGCTAATATTATTACTGTCAGATTACTATTTAATCTTATAAACTAATTTGTCATGAGGTATTAGTATCTCAGTGAATTACTTTCTTATCTTAATAAGAACTATTGATACTTTCCTCTGAAAAAGTAAATGACTGCATGAATTCCAGAAATATCTGTAACAGAAGTGCAATTAAACAGGGATCCTTTGGATGCTACTTAAATTATGATGTGTTTACACACTTTTGGTACTGAGTTCACTTTGGATGCTACTTAAATTATGATGTGTTTACATACTTTTGGTACTGAGTTCACATGGCACGTGAGAAATAAATTTGCCCTGTCGTTTGTTTCTAGAATCCAACTTTTTCATTTCCAATCAAGTGGAAATATTGATTTTGCATTGTTACTTTACTTTCATACATACATAGTCTTATTAAAATGTAAACCAAATTCAGGAAATTGTTTGGTAAATAGAGCAACACATTAAAAATCATGTGACAAGCTGTAATTCAAGCTAAGCTGACATGACCACCATCATTTACCAAATTTCCAGTTTATTTTTCACTTGCATGTTTAAGACTCATTTATTTACTCCTTTCCTTTCACTAACTGTAATTGAAATTAAATACTGTTCATCTCATTCAGGATCCAGTATGAGCCTCTTAGAAAAACAAATAAATGTCTGCTCTTTCTCAGTTAATTCCATAGAGCTGCTACCAAGAGTAAATACCACATTCAAAGAAACATATAATTCAGACAAGGCTTTTACTGATGAGAACAATTTTGCTAAAGCATGAAAGCTTTTTTTAAAAGAGGATAATGTAAGAAATAGATGTAATAAAAAGAATGAGCCCTTTAGATGACAATGGGGTGATAATAAGAATTTGATGCTATGCTTATGAGTTATTTTGTTATTTTAGTCTAATGATCAAAAAGGTCCTTTAAAAATCATCTAGGTGGATGGATACATATTATCCAGAGACAATAGTATACGTGGCTGTTTCCTTTTGACTTTAAAATAAAGTTCACAAGTCAGAGAATTTTCTGTGTCATGTTGGGGCATCAAATTATATACTTTTGAAAGGCATGATTTTCATACACAAAATATCTTCCCAATGTGTGCCTATTTTAAAAGAGTTCTCTTACTTGAAATGTAAAAATACAAAAATAAATAAATGCTTCTATTTAACCAGGGAAATTGGTTGAGTCCTCTGAATGGATTAAGGAGTCAACTCTGCCCCTTTAAATCTCACCTTTGTCTCCAATGCCTGAGCTATCACTGAAGATTAAAGACAGGATTCAAAGAGGGCTATTCTTCATATTTTACCTGCTCATTAAATGCCAAGATAGTTTTTTATTCAATTATATATCTGCCAATGAAAATAGTGAACAAAGGCAACATCAAGGCCTTGTTTTCATTTCGATCATTGTTCCCTAGTGAATTACAAGGTTGTGAGCTTTCCTACAACAATTTATATTGACCCAAGCTTCATAAATCTGGTATAGTAGACTGAGTTGCTGAGCTATATGTTGTGATCATGTCTTTCTACCAACAACATTAATCACCTGCTCAAGAGGAAGTAGCAATTCAAGAGTGTGCTGTCTCATGCCCACATCACAGAGGACATCTTAGCAGAAGCTTTAATGTTGCCCTTTCTCCCCAGGGATTTTAATACTCACTCCTGCCTATAGGTTTCCAAGCTCTAACCTATCTTGTACTCTTCATCAGGCAATGTCAAAGTGAGCAAAATATATACAAAGACTTATATACCTGTAAGAAAACTATTTGTAAGTTACAATTTCTAAAGTTGAAGATAATATTAAAAGTAAGCTAGATGCACTTGCCTTTGGCAAAAATCTTCCATGTCTAGAGTCAATGTTGGAAATGCATCTTAGATAAAATGATTTTGATTTAATTTTCTCCTTCAGGAAATACTAAACTGGAAAACAGCCAGCACATCTGTCTCTGAAATGCTCCAGGGCAAAGATACCAATAATAGGTCCAATAGGTTATGCATCTGGCCACCAACATTTTAAGTAGAAAAAGGAGGGCTATGACTAATACACAGGAAATTATGTTATTTGACACTGTACTGTATTAGAGAACAAAACAGAACAAAAAATTAGGCTAGTATGAAAGATATGAAAAAAGATTGTTTTAGGTATCACATATTATAATCCTGCCATTTCTTCCCATTAGTTTAACACATAAAAAGAGTCATCATTCTCTATTTTATTTCACCCAAGAATCACTAAAAGTAGAGTATGGAGAAAAGGAAAGTCTCTTATACTGTTGGTGGGAATGTAAGTTGGTGCAGCCATTATGGAAACCAGTGTGGAGGTTCCTCAGAAAAACCAAAAATAGAATTACCATATGATCCAGCAATCTCACTCCTGGGAATATACTCAGGCAAAACTATAATTCAAAGAGATACATGCATCTCTATGTTCATAGCAACACCATTCACAATAGCCAAAATATGGAAAAAACTATGTCCATCAACAGATAAATGAATAGAGAAGATATACATATATAGGAGATGGTACATAGATACAATGGAATACTACTTAGCCATAGAAAGAACAAAAATAATGCCATTTGCAGCAACAAGGATGCAACTAGAGATTATCATACTAAGTGAAGTAAGTCAAAACGAGAAAGACAAATACCGTACAATATCACTTATATGTGGAATCTAAACTATGGTACAAATGAACCTATCTGCAAAACAGAAACAGACTCACAGACACAGAGAACAGACTTGTGGTTGCCAAGGAAGGGGTAGGGAAGGGAGAGGCATATCCTGGGAGTTTGCAGTTGGTAGATGCAAACTATTACATGTAGAATGGATGAACAGCAAGGTCCTAATGTATAGTACAGGGAGCTATATTTAATATCCTGTGATAAGCCATAATGGAAAAGAAGATAAAAAAACAATGTGTATATGTGTATAAATGAGTCACTTTGGTGTACAGCAGAGATTGGCATGATGTTGTAAATAAACTATATTTGAATAAAAAATTAAATTTTAAAAAAAGAATCACTAGAAGTAAATGAATTACACCCCCTTTTACAATCTTGTAGTTGTTATTAGGTAACTCTTATGGGAGATTGCATTTCCTTTATGTGTAACGTAGCTTATATTCAAGTACTCAATAATTTTAAAAAGTAAGGCACATTTTGTCAAACACTGTTCTCCCTGACACTCCTGGCTAGTTCATAGAACATTGCTTTCTCTCTTTCCTTTATTCTCTTAAAAAAGAAAAGAATACTTCCATAAAGTACATAGTATGCAGGGGACACTTAGTTTTAGTTCTTAAAGCAAATTTTATTGAGAAGAAACACAGAGAAGCATTCTCTACATTTTTGTCTTACCCATGGGGAACATGTGTCCCACTTTCAGAAAAACGTTGTTCCTGTCTTTTGTTCCACCATTTGTGATAATTTGAAGAAAACACATTTAAACAAGAGTTTAATTGTATACAATTTATCTGATTTCTTTCATATTGCTGGCAGTTTTAATTACTGTTGATAATATTGATTTACCAATTATATGGAGCCTGGAGATAGGAAGGTCAATTGAGTTGACTTTTTTAAATACCTAAAGTGGTAATGATTTTCCCCAGCTTTTTGTGCAAAGGGCTAAAGTTTTAATCTCATTTCTGTCACTGACTGGCAGCTTGTAAAACCATGGATTCTCTCAGCTTTATCTGTATGATAAAAATCATTTTTAATACTACAATCTCATGAAGGATATAGAACCAGATTGTTGAAAGATTTGTCCACTGCTTATTAAGTCATTTTTAAACCATCTGTACCTGGACTACATTTTGCTTATAATAAAATTAGAATGAGTCTGTAGGGAATAAAGGCATTTAAAAGAATGTTGGATAATCAAATTCAAAACACTAAAAACAATACTAATACTAATATTATTTTGTACAAGTACAATGCAACATGGTAGTAAAATCATTGTAGCAATAGTATTTTTTATACTGTAAAATAAGCTTACACGTTATGAAAGCACAAAAAAATGTAAAGGATAAAATCCTTCACAATCTTAGAGGATTAATATCATTTTAGAACATTTACTCTCACTTTTTTTTCTATTCACAGAATATTTTGAATGGAATGCAGATTTATAAATTAGGATGTCTGTAGAATCCTAATGTATATTGAAGCAAAAACATTTTTCATGATGAAGAAAATCTTCTTGCACACATGAAAATAATTTATATCACGTGAAAGAATGTTTTAAAAGGTTATTTCAAAGACTGGATCTTTGACAATCTCTCCTCAACTGTGCATGTATGCTAAGTCACTTCAATCATGTCCGGCTCTTTGCAACTCTATGGACTGCAGCCCACCAAGGGTTGAACCCGCGTCTCTTATGTCTTCTGCATTAGCAGGCAGGTTCTTTACCACTAGCAACACCGGGGAAGCCCCTTCTTGAACTATAAGCCTGCTTATTTCACAAAAATAAAATCAAGGTCCTTCAATGCTGAAATAATAGCAGTTTCTAGGAATATCCCCAGATTAATTAAGCAGTAAATGGAAGGATTGAGATTGTGATAGCTATTTTGTTTTTCATGTATAAGACGGTTTTAGATATCTTTTTTTTACAGAGGAGTTACATGAAAATAAATGAAAGTTGTCTCAAGCAATGCCATGGCAATTACCACAATGCCAAGACAATTGAGTTGCTCCATTTTCAAAAAGGTAGGCCAGTTAGAAAGTTCAGAAAGAAAAACATGCTAAAAGACTTGCACCACATACTTCCTGGAAGCTTTTCCAATATCATCCATGTGCTACAGAGTTTTACTTTTTCTACACTTTTACTTTTCCTTACATTTTTCCTACAGTGTGGGCTCCCTTCTCACTCCGGACTCGGGTACCAAACTGTCTCCTACCAACCTTTGGGAAGATTTGGAGTCAGCTTCTCCCCATCATGCTCAAAGCTGAACTGACGCAACTTGCCTAAGCCAGCAACAAAGAGGGAAACCTTCCTCCCTTCAAACTCCATATTCAAGCATCAGCCCTGTCATTGTGCTATGTAAGCATCTCTTTGCACTGCTCCACTTGTATTGCATGATGGCCCCTCTCATTGACCACTATTGTCTCTCATCTAAACATGCTACAATAGCCTCCTAGCTGACCTCCTGCTTACCTTGTTCCTCGCCAATCCACACTGCAGTAAGGAGAGAGGGGGGGTGAAAAGAGAGGCGACTAAGTGAAACTCTGATTTAGACTCATCCTTGATAAAAATCTAAATATTTTCTGAGTCTAAACAATGGAAAGTGGACTCCCATGGTTTGCCGACCTGGTTCTTGCTTTCCTTTCTAGCACCATCTCTCCAAACCTCTTGCTTTAAACTCAGAGTTCCAAACTAACTAAAATATTATTCAATACAATATGCCCCTCTGTTCTTGAATCTCTGCATGTTTCTGCCTTTTCTTGAAAATAATATTCTTACCCTTTGCCTGGCTCATCTCTACTCATCTTTTCATATTCTTCCCTAGATCACTTTCTAAATGTAGCCCTCATTGCCCCAAAAACTTGGCTAGATACCCCCTCCAAGGTGCTTCCAAAGCACTTTGCTTTCGTCTCCAGAGGACCTACCATACTCTATTGAGATTCTTGGCTCCTTGGAAGGTATCATTGCTGTTGTTGAATTGCTAAGGCATGTCTGACTCTTTGCCACCACGTAGACCTTAGCTGGTCAGGCTCCTCTGTCCATGGGATTTCCCAGGCAAGAATACTGGAGTGGGTTGCCATTTCTTTCTCCAAGAGATCTTCCCAACCCAGGGTTGAACCCACGTTTCCTGTGTCTGTTGGCTGTTTTCAGGTTATTTCAAGGATATTTTGCCTCCTAAAGCCACTTGTGAGTTCTTGAGAAGTGCTTTCCAATAGGACTCTCTGCTGTAATGAAAGTTTGAAGTCAGGGAGCCAGCATGGTCAAGTTCTGGTGAGAGTGCTCTTCATGTCTTGCCCATGGCCATCTCCTCACTATATCTTCACATCATTTTTCCTTGGCATGTGTGTGTAATGAGGGCAAGAGAATCTTCTTCTCTTCCTCTTCTTTATAAGGGTACCAGTCCTATCAGATTAGGACTCCACCCTATGACTTCATTTAAATTTACCCCCTCAGAGTCCTATTTAGGACTAGGGATAGGGTTTGGGGGCTTGGGCTATTGATATATTGGGCTTCAATATATCAATCATGGAGATATACAGTACAGTCCATAGCAGGGGAATATTATAAAATAAAGGTAGAAAGAAAAGTGGGCTATATCATGCATTACCTGTTAAGGAATTTAAATTTCTTTAGAGATCAAAGGGAAAGCATATAAAAATGGGGAAACCTTAGGTATTAGCTCAGCTTCTTTCAGCTTCTAGAAAATGTATTCATCCAGGGGACATAAGAGAAACACTAGGACAAATTCTAACATTACAAGGATAAATCAATCATAGCTGACCTCTGAGAACCTCAAAATTAAGGAAGCCCACAGGTAAAAGATAAACTCATGAGTAAGGAGAATCTTTTCAACAAAGGGCTTGGGAACAACTTTGACCCCTGTCTCTCAGCATATACCCCGGTGGCTCAGATGGTAAAGAAACCACCTGCAATGCAGGAGGCCTGGGTTCAATCCCTGAGTTGGAAAGATTCCCTGGAGTAGGAAATGGCAACCCACTCAAGTATTCTTGCCTGGAGAATTCTATGAGCAGGGGAGCCTGGTGGGCTACAATCCTTGGGGTCACAAAGAGTGAGACATGACTGAGTGATTAACACTTTCATTTTCTCACCATATACAAAAATTATTTGGAGATAGATCATAGACCTCAATGTAAAGGCTAAAGTTGCAAAAGGCTTATAGAAGTAAACATTGGGCAATATCTTCATAACCTTGGGGTAGGAAAAGTTTTTAGTCAGGAAAAATATGTATAATATAATGCATAGTTAATAAATTATAATACAATATACTACAATGTGTATTACAGTTCAAGACAATGTAGTATAATTAAAATATAATACAATAATTGAAAACTGTGCTTTATTAAAATTAATAAAAATCTTTGCTTGTAAAAAAATACTGTTAGAAAATGAAAAGGTAAATGCAAACTCAGAGAAAATATTCACAATACAGACATTAATCTGGAAAGAGACTTATGTATCCAGCATATACAAAATGCCTTACACTTGAATATTAAAAAGACAGTTCATTCAAATGGGCAAACAGATACTTCATTTAAAAAAAGATATGTGATATATGAATGATCAATAAGCACATGAGAATATGTTCAACATCATTAGTATTCAAGGAAATGCAACTTAAAACCAAAAAGAGATACCACAGTACACTCTAGCATTGCTAAAACAAAACAAAACAAAATACAGGTGATACCAAATGTTGGTATTAATACGGAGAAAGTCAACTTCCACATTACTAGTGAAATTGTAAAGTGGTATAGGGAACATTTCATGCAAAGATGGGCACAATAAAGGACAGAAATGAAATGGACCTAACAGAAGCAGAAGATATTAAGAAGAGGTGGCAAGAATACACAGAAGAACTAAATAAAAAGATCTTCATGACCCAGATAACCACGATGGTGTAATCACTCACCTAGAGCCAGACATCCTAGAGTCCGAAGTCAAGTGGGCCTTAGGAAGTATCACCATGAACAAAGCTAGCGGAGGTGATGGAATCCCAGTTGAGTTGTTTCAAATCCTAAGAGATGATGCTGTGAAAGTGCTGCACTCAATATGCCAGCAAATTTGGAAAACTCAGCAGTGGCCACAGGACTGGAAAAGGTCAGTTTTCATTCCAATCCGAAAGAAAGGCAATGCCAAGGAATGTTCAAACTATTGCACAATTGCACTCATCTCACACACTAGTAAAGTAATACTCAAAATTCTTCAAGTCAGGCTTCAACAGTACATGAACCATGAACTTCTAGATGTTCAAACTGGATTTAGAAAAGGCAGAGGAATCAGAGATCAAATTGCCCACAACTGTAAGATCCTCAAAAAGGCAAGAGAGTTCCAGAAAAACATCTACTTTTGCTTTATTGACTACACAAAAGGCTTTGACAATGTGGATCACAACAAACTGTGGAAAATTCTTAAAGAGATGGGAATACCAGACCACCTTACCTGCCTCCTGAGAGATCTGTATGCAAGTCAAGAAGCAACAGTTAGAACCAGACATGGAACAACAGACTGGTTCCATATAGGGAAAGGAGTATGTCAAGGTTGCTACCCTACTTATTTAACTTCTATGAAGAGCACATCATGCGAAATGCCAGGCTGGATGAAGCACACGCTGGAATGAAGATTGCCAGGAGAAATACCAATAACCTCAGATACGCAGATGACACCACCTTTATGGCAGAAAGTGAAGAAGAACTAAAGAGCCTCTTGATGAAAGTGAAAGAGGAGAGTGAAAAGCTGGCTTAAAACTCAACATTCAGAAAACAAAGATCATGGCATCCAGTCCCATCACTTCATGGGAAATAGATGGGGAAACAATGGAAACAGTGACAGACTTTATATCTTGGGCTCCAAAATCATTGCAGATGGTGATTGCAGCCATGAAATTAAAAGACGCATGCTCCTTGGAAGGAAAACTATGACCAACCTAGACAGCATATTAGAAAGCAGAGATATTGCTTTGCTGACAAAGGTCCAACTAGTCAAAGCTATGGCTTTTCCAGTAGTCACGTATGGATGTGAATTGGACTATAAAGGAAGCTGAGTGCTGAAGAGTTGATGCTTTTGAACTGAGGTGTTCGAGAAGACTCTTGAGAGTCCCTTGAACTGCAAGGAGATCCAACCAGTCAATCCTAAAGGAAATCAGTCCTGAATATTCATTGGAAGGATTGAAAGGACTGATACTGAAGCTGAAGCTCCAATACTTTGGCCACCTGATGGGAAGAACTGACTCATTGGAAAAGACCCTGATGCTGGGAAAGATTGAAGGCAGGAGGAGAATGGGATGACAGAGGATGAGATGGTTGGATGGCATCACCGACTCAATAGACATGAGTTTGAGCAAGCTTCAGGAGTTAGTGATAGACAGGGAAGCCTGGTGTCCTGCAGTCCATGGGTCACAGAGTTGGACACAAATGAGTGACTGAACTGAACTGAAATGAACAGATAACCATTTAGGAAAAATAGTTTAGTATATCCTGAGATGGTAGAATGGTGTCACCAATTCAATGGACATGAACTTGGGCAAGTTCTGGGAGATGGGGAGGGACAGGGCTGCCTGGCATGCTGCAATCCATGGGATTGCAAAGAGTTGCACACGACTTGGTGACAACTTGAACAGCACCAACAATAGAGTTAATCTTATGCTTACTGTATAACCCTGTAATGCCAGTCCTTGTATTTACCCAAGGTATATGATAACATACATCCAATAAACAGTTGTACATGGTGCCCATGGTAACTTTATTTATAACAACCAATCACTGGAAACAAATGTCCATCAACGGCAACTAAAAAATAGATATCAACTTCTGCTCTATTCTTTTGACGGAAAAACAGAAATAAAAATGATGATACATTCAACATCATGAATGAACCACAAATATTTTATACTGAACAATGCAAAAGAATGCACATAATGTGATTGTATTTATAAGAAGTTCAGGTGCAAGCAAAACTAGTCTATACTGATCAAAACCTAAAAATATGTTTCAGGGAGAAGTATGGGTAGGAGGTCAGTATTGACTGGAAAGGGATCTTTCAAGGGGTAAAGAGAAAAAATTCTTATATATCTTAATTGAGTGATGGTTACACAGGTGTCATTTGTCAAAATTCATCCAACTCTGCTCATGTAAGCTCTGCACATTCTACTATGTGTAAAATACAAAATGTAAACCTTAAAATAAATTTATTAGTAAAATGTGATGAGTAATAAGAGTAGTCATGTATGGATGCGAGAGTTGGACAATAAAGAAAGCTGAGCGCCAAAGAATTGATGCTTTTGAACTGTGGTGTTGGAGAAGACTCTTGAGAGTCCCTTGGACTGCAAGGAGATCCAACCAGTCCATCCTAAAGGAGATCAGTCCTGAGTGTTCATTGGAAGAACTGATGCTGAAGCTGAAACTCCAATACTTTGGCCACTTGATGGGAAGAACTAACTTACTGGAAAAGACCCTGATGCTGGGAAAGATTGAAGGCAGGAGGAGAAGGGGACGACAGAGGATGAGATGGCTGGATGGCATCACCAACTCAATGGACATGAGTTTGGGTAAGCTCCGGGAGTTGGTGATGGACATGGAGGCCTGGCGTGCTGTAGTCCATGGGGTCACAAAGAGTCGGACACATTGAGCAACTGAACTGAACTGATGAATCCTCCCATTAGTAGAATCTATTGTTTTGATCAGGTCCTGAGTTTGAACCCTGGAAGGGTGGAGAATCTGCCACTTTGGAGCTTGTTTCTGTTGTTATTCTGTTGCAGCTTGAAGAGTACTAACCTTTAGGGCCTGGGGCAAGCCCCATCTGTTCAGCCTCATTACTAATAGAAGGGCGTTTCAGCTTTAGTCCCTCTGGGACGGGTGGGGATACAAACATTTTATTCTCTTACTCATTAATTTTAAGTGCATGCAGAAGGCCAGTGGTTGAATACTGGCTTTAAAATCAAAATCAAAATGAGACAAATTAAAATTAATAAGTCCAAGACACGGAATTAAAAGATTTACAGCTTTTCTATAGCGATGTGGGAAGATAAAGATAAACTTTGCACAGACTCAGATAAAAATTTGAATAAGCACTTTCTTTTTAATACCATTTAGCATTCCTTTTAAAGGCCCTTTTACCTTTACTTGTTTCACTGACATGCTTCCCGTTCACCTACTATCTACTCAAATATTCACACCTGCTGTATCTCCAGCTCAGAGCCTAATTTATTCAGCCACAATACTAGCAGTATACCTCTATGATATCATTAAATCTATATAATAACCTATGATGTATGTACTATTATTTTCCCTTATTTACATATGAAAGAAAAGGCACAGAGAAGGTAAGTACCTGGCTTCAAACTACACAGCCTCTCAGACGGCATTTTAACTCAGACAACCTGATAGAGATGGGATGCTTAACCATCTAGGTAAGGCTACGGTTAGATCAGTGGTAAAGAATCTGTTTGCAAAGCAGGAGTAAGTGAATTCAATCCCTGGGTTGGGATAGATTCCCCTGGAGAAGGAAACAGCAACCTACTCCAGTATTCTTGCCTGGAAATTCCTATAGACAGAGGAGCCTGGCGAGCTACAGTCCATGGGGTCACAACTAAACAACATACAAGCTATTGTCACCTCCTCCATGCTCCCCCTTCTTCCAGTATAACTTTGTGTTTTACATACAATATCTAATTTAATCTTCACAATGACTTTCAAATGCAGGACTTAACATCTTCACAGTTTTTAGAAAAGAAAACCAAGAAACATTAAGTTCGAAAGGTTGATTAATTTGCTCAAGTTTGTGTAGCTAGAAGGTGTCGATGACACCTGTATTTGAAACTCTCTGTGCCTTCAGGGCTATGAGTCTTTCCACCTGAGACTAAATTTTAACAGTAAAATTTCTTCCCAGGCCTCTTTGTATTTCGAGAAGTTTCTAATTCACAAACTGTGACTATTAGGGCTTCTGAAGAAGTTATTTAGGAAGACAGTGGATGAAGGCCCGTACATGTGGGACAAAGGCCACTTGTTCCCCTTCTTTTTTTTTTTGATATTTATTTATTTGGCTGCATCACATCTTAGTTGTGGCTCATGGGCTTAGTTGCCCTTTGTCTTGTGGGATCTTAGTTCCCTGACCTGGGATCAAACCCACGGCCCCTGTATTGGATGAAGATCCCTAACCACTGAAACATCAGGGAAGTCTCTCTTTCCCCTTCTTGTAAGGCTGGTGCCGAGCTGAGATGTGAAGCAAAAGCAATGGAGACTTGGGGACCACTTCTGTCTTCTGTGCACACTGGCAGATAGTCAGTGTCTGCTTGGTATACAGGGGTTACTATCCACACTTGGCATCTGACATTTGATTGCCTGGTCACTTCATCACATTACCACTCCAACCATTTGGGATTTTCTCAAGTTAACTCTTCCTTCCATCTGACCTTGACAGTTCAAACAAGGTGCCTCGTTGTGATCAGGCTTCAAGCAAGTATTGTAGAGAAGGGATTTTAAATGTGTCTTTGGAATCCATTTTCATGTATGATTTAATTAATTAGGTTTTACTTACGCTAGTATTAAAATAGTATACGTTCTTTGGCAAATATATATGAAAGGAACACAGAAGTGACCTGGAAGTCCAGATAGAACCAGGCAGTGTGGCATCCATACATATTAAATAAGTATTTTTCAAAATCTTAAAACCTCAGTACTCTTCTAGTCAATTAATATGTTAAATTTCCCTAAACCTTATTTTCCTTATCTTTAAAGTCAAGACATTGAACCTGTTGAATTTTAAGAAATTTTCCTGCAGCACATTTATCCTCTCTCTATTATAATAAGCTATGTCTATATATCTTTATTTATTTTTGATTTATGAGGAAATTTTAGTTTTTAAGTATACATTCCACTCTTTTTGTTAGAGTATAATCGCTTTACAATGTTAGTTTCTGCTGTCCAACAAAGTGAATCAACTATATTTATACAGAGATCCCCTCCCTCTTGGAACTTCCTCCCACCCACCCCAATCCCACCCCTCTAGGTCATCACAGAGCACCGAGTTGAGATCCCTGTGCTATATAACAGCTTCCTACTAGCTATCTGTCTTACATATGGTAACATATCTATGTCAGTCCCAATCTCCCAATTTGTCCCACCTTCCCCTCCCCACCCCCAAGTCCACATGTCCGCTCTCTATGTCTGTGTCTGTATTCCTGCTCTGCAAAAAAATTCATCTGTACCATTTTTTTCTGGATTAAACATATATACGTGTAAGTTATCATTTCATGCATCATCATTATTTCATGTATTCATTTTTTTTCATCTCCCCAAATTTATTGAGAACCTATTAAGTGCCAGGAACTTTGTTGACTCAGGTACAATAAAGATAAATAAGACACAGCGCCTGCCTTCAGAGAGATCTGTGCTTAGAATTGGATAAAACTATACAGAAGGCTAATGAAATTCTCATGGGTAACAAACTTCCCAGAGATGACAGATGACAACTGCTTTTCCTTTCATCACAAAAACATACAAAAGGTCCATTTATTTCATAAGCCAGAAGGCACATGTCATTCTAGCAGCATTTCTACCTTTTATGCAACTTCCTCAGGACCAGAAGGTTTTTCGTTTTCTTTTTTTCTTGTGGTACATAAATGAATAATACAGGAGACAATCACTAGCCAGTTTATACTCCCTGCTGTCCTTCCAAAGCTTCATAGCCCAAAATAAAGGTGCTGCGGAGGTGGAGAACCCACTTTCCATTCTAAGTTTCACACAGTGGGTTTCAGTCAATTAAAATTTCTGTTCCTAAGAAACAGTTGCTTATGGAGGCAAGTAGCACCCACAGTTTTTGGAAATGGTGATCTTGGTCTAGAGGAACTATCTTCCTCCCAAACCTGCTGAGACCCCAGTCAAGGGAGTCTATTCAGTTGCTGTAGGGATGTTGTAAATCTCATGTCATCTCCTTTTCCAGGCATCAATGTCTTATTACCTGGGTTTTGACTCCTCTCAGCGACACAATAAACATCTTGGGGGTGGGGGAACACATGTTTGTCGTTCTTTTTATCCTCATGAATGCATTGGAACTAGGCCATCTGGCTGCCTTTTGGGTAAATCCATTTTATAACAAGATTTTTGTGTGTGTGATTCAGTAATTAAACCCCTTTGGAAAGAGTTCAAGATGGACCTGCCTTATGCTGAATTTTGTTCCATAGCAAACTGTTAGTCACAGGTGCCAGTGAATTTATAAATCAGGATGAAAAATCTCTTGTATATTTCAGAAAATTAGTCATCTCCCCAAGTTTCTTTTGACCTTAGATCCACTCTTCTTTAGAGGTGAGCAAAGTGAGAACGTGCTTAAAATTACCTGAGCCTAGCATTGTTAAGATTGTTACCCACCACCTTTATCATGAGAGTCTCTTGGACAGCAAGGAGATCAAACCAGTCAATCCTAAAGGGAATCAGCCTTGAATATTCTTTGGAAGGACTGATGCTGAAGCTTCAATACTTTGGCCACCTGATGCAAAGAGCTGACTCATTGGAAAAGGCCCTGATGCTGGGAAAGATTGAGGGCAGGAGGAGAAGGGGGCAACAGAGAATGAGATGGTTGGATGGCATCATTGACTTAATGGACAGGAGTTTGAGCAAACTCTGGGAGATAGTAAATGACAGGGAAGCCTGGCAAGCTGCAGTCTGTGGGTTCGCAAAGAGTCAGACACAACTAAGCAACCGAACAACTTTTATCATAAATCTAACCAACTAGGGCTAAAATGTTGAGGTTAAGACCGGAGAGCCTTGATGTTGTTACTCATTGCTAAAGTATAAACATCATCATAGTCTTAACTGTTCACTCATTCACTTAAAAAATGTTGAAAGATACTAGGCTGGAGATCCAGAAATAACTAGAGAAACTCATGAGTACAGCTTTATGATTACAACAAGATTCAGTAGACACCCAGTATTCCTTTTTTACTGTCATTGTTACATGGGGGCTTCAAACATCAAAATATGACTTGACATGATATCATCTTTGGAATGCTTTCTGAGAATAATTTATTTTGAGCAAATTTGCCTTGTCTTAAATTCAAAAAGTATAAATCAATACACAAATGTGGTTCAAAGTCAAGCAATCAGTCATGTTCTCCTAACTGTCATGGCTGCTTGAGGTACTATCTGGACAAGATGTTTAGGGCACACTGTCCCCTCCAGTGAGGATTTCTGTGGGCAACCTCAAGCTGGAGACATTGTCTAGCCTCTACTGCCCTCTGGGTAGAGACATCTGGATACATTCCAGCCCTTACCTGGGGCAACCAGTGGGCAGGTAGGTGGGAGCATTTTTTTTTTTCCCTACAGAAGCATCCTTACCTCAGCTCCTAGCACCTCCAGCCCCTCAGCTCCACTATGGTGATGTGTTGAAGAGGGACCAATGCCAGAAGAAAGGGGGCTGTAGACCACCTCCCACCATTTCCCACCCCAAGGCCACAGGGCAGCTGGGAATAAGACCAGTATACATTGACCTCCATTCCCTGCATGAGGGCAGGGATACAACCCCCTGCTCTGCCCCCCATTGCATGGGGGAGACATAAAGAATTATTTATAAGCAAAAAGAAAAAAGTCAAGGAATCAGTCATGATATCCCAGAAGAGGTAAAATTAAGGCATTTGGAGGTATTTAAAACTGTTTTCTGAGAAGAAGCAATGAAATACAGCAAGACCTTTGTGGGTTGTACCTAGCTGGTGCTGGTGGAGGGGCCCAGTAAACACTCTGCCACTGACCTGTGTGGCCAGAATGATGGAAATCTTAAGGTGATCTTTCCTGATATAGAGATGGAATGTCACTGACTCTGGGCTCTGGGTCTTGTGGGGAGAATTTCCACTTCTCAGCTAGTTGTGCTCCCAATTTCTTTGGCCACGAGTCATTGAAAGAGATATTCAGTTTGAGTTTTCTTCTGGTCACTGATTCATAAGAAAATCCCTTCACAAAACATGATTAATTTTATTGGACTTTAGCTCTTTGGTTTTCTTCTTGCTGTCTCCTCTGTACCTACTTTCTGATTGGTGAGATGAACCATATCTCAACAGGTCTGTGTGTTTTCTTAGCTATAATACGGTTGTAATGTCATTCATATCAGCAGCACTGACTGCTTGTTTGACAAGGAAAGCAACTCTGACATGACAGTTAATTAGGTAACAATTCACTTTTATATGAAGCTAAATTGTTTGAATCTTTTAAATAGATAATGAACTTGGAACCTCTTCTCAGGCATAAGAAGAGCTTGCCTTGGGAGGAGTAGGCTATTTGAGTTCTGGCATTTTTCTGGCTTGGACATAGATATGCTTTCCTTTTTGAGACCCTATGAATGGTTACTGTGGTTCAGCCTCCTTGAGTAGGGACAGAATGTTCCTAAAATTTGCTGGAAATTCACCAGATGGTAACAGATTTCAGAAAACAAGGTGACTTTGACCTTGTGGCTTCTGTGTTGGCCAACATAAACTACACCCCCACGAATGGATAGCTGATGTTTGTAATTAGAGAGGAATACGCTATATGGTTTATGTCTTGACTCTGCAAGGACTAATAGGGTTACTTAATGGATTTGGGGCCCTACACCTATTACATTTTGGTCTCACATTTGGGAAAAGTTTTCATCTTGTTCTCACTGAGGTTCTTAAAGGCTGTTTATACAACTGTAATTCGCTTTGAAACTTCCTGAAAACAAACTTCATCGAAAGATTTTTAGGCATTTTTAGTTCTGGTTTTTTCTAAGATAATTTTCTAAGAGAAAATTATCTAAGTAGAAGCTAAAGACATGCTGCCTTCCAGACATGCTCACAAAGAGGTAAATTAATGCAGGTGCAAAATCCTCTCAAGAGCTCACCGAGTTCAGATAAAATTAAAAATTGTTCAGTCACTCAGTCATGTCCAAATCTTTGCGACCCCATGGACTGCAGCACACCAGGCTTCCCTGTCCATCACCAACTCCCAGAACTTGCTCAAACTCATGTCCATCAAGTCAGTGATGCCATCCAACCATCTCATCTTCTGTTGTCCCCCTCTCCTCCTGCCTTCAATCTTTCCCAGCATCAGGGTCTTTTCAAATGAGTCAGTTCTTCACACCAGGTGGCCAAAGTATTGGAGCTTCGGCTTCAGCATCAGTCCTTGCAATGAATATTCAGGACTGATTTCCTTTAGGATGGACTTGTTTGATCTCCTTGCAGTCCAAGGGACTTTCAGGAGTCTTCTCCAACACCGCAGTTCAAAAGCGTCAATTCTTTGGCACTCAGCTTTCTTTATGGTCCAACTCTCACAACTGTACATGACTACTGGAAAAATCATACCTTTGACTAGACAGACTTTTGTTGGCAAAGTAATGTCCTTGCTTTTTAATATGCTGTCTAATTTAAAATAAATTAAAAATAAAATTAAAATAGTTAATTTTATTAAATTAACTATTAATTTAAATTAAAATAGTTAAAAATAGTTCATTGCAATATTGTGAAATGTATTTTTGTCACACATTCTTGTGAGTACTATGACATAATCATTTCAAAGAATTATCAAACTGATCTTATAATCATAGGGTTTTTGTATGATAGTGGTTTTTTGACTTGTAGGTTTTATTCTTCTTGGCCACAGTGGAAGGCTGTAGGCATAATGATAACTGGATGAACATTGGAAGGGATTAAAAAGTATATTGATGAACTTTACAACTTGCTAGTTGGAAGTCCTCCTTATTAGTGGAGGGGGTAAACTTCAAAGATTCTCCTGCCAAGAGTAAAGTCTTAAAAACCTGTACTTCCCCCAGTGTTAAAGACCTGTGTTTGATGCAATGACTCTGAGCTGATGAAGCCTCAAATGTGCTCAGTTAATATTTGGAACTGCAAACAGAAAATGTGCATCAAGAGGATTACCTGTGCTGGTCAAATTACTGAACAAAGCAATGGGACATATCGCTGTGTAAATAAATTACCCATTTTTTAAGGAGTCAAACCTGTGATTATGAACGAGTAAGAGAATGGTGGGTAGGGTTTTGGGTAAAGGGCCAAACAAACTATTTTTCTCTCCAGTAGAGTTGGCAAAAATTATGCCATTGGTGGAAAAGCCACTATTGCATGAAGAAGCTGGAAGTTTTTGAGGGTTAATAGAATTTTTGGTTTAGAATTTTTGGTTTTATATTCCTTCTGATACATTAAACTATTCACCTTAATTTTATTTGATTTCACCCATGTACAGAGATTTTAATTAAAACAAAAGTATTCACCGATCACACTCATCCCCCATTCCTGTGTTCTACTTCCCAACATGAACCCTTTCAGTTGTTTCTTATGAAATTTCTCCACTTTTGTCCAAATAGCCAAATAATATTGTCATTTCCTAATTTAAAAATTTTAGAAATTATTGTTTTATTTCTTGCTGCAAACCATATTTACACCCACTCCCCCTCTCAGGCAGCTCAAACTATAGACATACAAGTTTCCTTCTTCTATCATTCTAATATAATTGTTCTATTAAGTCAATATTCAGTATTTACATTGCTCTTAATACATAGACATGTCTACTGCTGAGCCATTTGATATAATAAAGTATTTTTCATTCTTTTATACTTTTTGTCATTTCTAGATTAATAATTATCTTTTAGAATTTATTTATAAATTATTAATTCATAAAAACTATGAAATAACTGACTAAACACATAAAATAAGCTATCAGTTAAATTATTTTTTTTGTTCTAGCCTTCTATATTTCTCCTGGCATTTTCAATTTTCTTGTTCCCATCTTGACTACTAGCCACTAGATTTACTGCATTTTGTCCTTTTGTATCTTTGTTCCCACATTACTGCTCCTCTCGTGTTCTGTCTCATGACTCACTCACTCCTTCTGTTAGACTACATCCTCCAGTAGCTTTCTGAGAAAGGTTCCCTGAGATATTGATGTTTTGAAGCATTGCATGTCTGAAAATATTTCTATTTCATTTTTTCAATCATTGGTATTTTTGAATGCTATTTTGTAAATTCTATTTTTTTTTTACAATATTCTATTTTATTTCTCAGTGCTGCTGTTGAGAAATCTGATATTTTCCTGATTACTGATCCTTGTTGTATGACTTGTTTTTGTCTCTCTGAAAGCTTTTAAAATCTTTTCTTTATTCCATTTTTTTTCCTGGTATTCTCACTGAGATATTTCACTTTGAATTCACAAACACATGTCCCCAAGTTCTAGAAAATAAGAAATATACTTGTATTGTTCCTTCAATAATTTCCTCTTTGATTTAAAAAAAAAATTTTTTTAGCACTCCTATGACTTGAACGTGAATCTTATGGATTGATTCTTTTTTCTGTTTTTTTTCCCCATTTGTTTGGCTTTTGGTTCTACTGTCTGGGTCAATTTTTTAGCTTTATTTTACAACATTCCTATTGGTTGTGTATATTTAATTTTTCATATTTTTAAATTCCCAAAACACTTTCCCATTATCTGAATGTTTTATATTTATTTTGCTGTTCTTATTGCATAGCTGTATACTCCGTACTTACTTTTGTATGTTAATTATAAAGTTTTCTTTTTATCTATTTTTTGAACCTCTATCTTTTATGTTAGAGTCTTTTCTCAAATTTCAGGTTTCTCTTTATATTAAAGAGATAACACACACACACCTCTTTCTGGAAATACGAAAGATTAGGTATTCTAAATGTTCATCTTAATTAAACAAATTCTGGATAAAATTTTAATTAAATTCATTTTGGACCTTCACAAATGAGTCTACAAGAGACCAAAGACAAAATGAAGAGGAACCCTTGAAACCAAGACTCACCCAAGCATGCCTTTATCTGAGGGATCCTAAAGAGAGGGAAACAGACTTAACAAGACCACTGGATTGGACAGAAGTCTACAGCGGTCATTCCAGGCTTACCACTCTTTGGATGCACATTTAAAAATATATGTCAGATATTAGTGCATATATGTAGAATCTAGAAAAATGATACAGATGAACCTCTTTGCAAGGCAGGAGAGAGACACAGACACAGAGAACAGATGTGTGGACACAGCGGGTGGATGTGAAGGGGGAAGTAGAATGACCTGGGAGATTAGGATTGACAAAGGTTCGCTATCATGTATAAAGAGATAGGTAGTGGGAACCTGCTATAAAGCGCAGGAAGTTCAGCTCAGGTCTCTGTGATGACCTAGAGGGATGTGACTGGGGGTGGGAGGGGAGGGAGACCCAAGAGGGAGGGGATATGTGTATACATATAGCTGATTCATTTCATTGTACAGCAGAAACTAACACAATATTGGAAAGCAACTATACACAAACAAGACAATATCATTTCTCATTGTCTTAAATATGACTTAATTTTATATAAACGATACCCCCCCCCAATTATAGCATTGTGTACGGATGGAGTGGAGGCTATGGAAGAGGGGCAAACATCATAGAAGTTTTGGTGAGTAGAGTTTCAAAAACTCTAAGTCTATTGAGAGCTAGGAAAAATTTCCTACAGCTTACCAATGGAAACTGAGTAGACTAATATACATTTCTTTTACTTTCCTTCTACTCCAAACTCTTCTTAAGGGTAAACTGAGTCAGATTTTCCATAAGTGATAGCTTCTCTCATTTTCTAACTTGAATATGTCATGTTTTTCATGAATTTTTTCGTTGTACAGTAATAATCATGAGACATTTCTTTATCCAATGTTCTACCAAGTCTCTCTGATGCTTATTCAGACCCTTCTTAGTAATTGGCTATTTCATACTTTCTGATTGGGATGACATGACTAAATCTGGAAGCTTTTCTTTTTCCCATTTGTACCATAGATCCCTATTGAGTTTCTTTTTTACTGTTTTGCTTTGAAACAAAATTTAAAATAGTATTTCAAAAATGGGCCAAGAAAAAAGGAAATTATTCCTCATCCTTTGGGTGTAAAAGCAGAGTAATAATCTGATACTAAGAGTCTTTACAATAGTGTCTAGCTTGAAAGTATTTCAGAAACACAAGTGTTAGAAGAGAGAGAAACATATGTCTCAGCAAGCAGGAGGCAGTACAAGAAAAGGATCTCTATAATGACTTGTCTGCATTTCTGGAAGCTTGAAATACTGCCCAAGCACAACCTTAAAATAGCCACAATAGATAGCAGAGTGTGACTTAATGATCAAATAATAAATTGCAAAGAAAAAAATTAAGCTGCAGGTGTTGTATGGTAAAGCATGAAATGGCACCCTGAACTATGGAGCAGAACTCAATAATTGTAGCACTTCTACAAGATATAAAGATCTCTGGATTGAAATAAAATGCTTTTAAGAAGATAAACATTATATCTTTAAAAAAAATGTTCTTTTAATATGTATTCTGTCTATTATTTCTAGTTGGTGGAGGCTTCCCTGATGGCTCAGCAGGTAAAGAATCCACAGGAGACACAGGTTTGATCCCTGGTTTGAGAAAAATCCTCTGGAGGAAGAAAATGATGACCTATTGCAGTATTCTTTCCTGAAAAATCCCATGGACAGAGGACCCTGGTAGGCTACAGTCCAAAGTCTCCCTAAGAGTCAGACATGACAGTGATTATGCATGCATTAAAAATGGATACTCATTAACTCAGTCAGGCTGAAGGCTGAGTGCTAAAGAACTGATACTTTTGATTTGTGGTGCTAGGGAAGACTCCTGAGAGTCCCTTGGACTACAAGGAGATCAAACCAGTCAATCCGAAAGGATATTAATCCTGAATAGTCATTGGAAGACCTGATGCTAAAACTGAAGGTCCAATACTTTGGCCACCTGATGTGAATAGCTGACTTATTGGAAAAGACCTTGATGCTGAGAAGGATTGAGGGCATGAGGAGAAGGGGGCGACAGAGGATGAGATATTTACATATCATCACTGACTCAGTGGACATGAATTTGAGCAAACCCCTAGAGATCGTGGAGGGCAGAGGAGGAGATTGTGGAGGGCTGTGCTGCAGTCTATGTGATCACAGAGTTGGATACAACTTAGTGACTAAACAACAACAACAACAACATTAATTCAGTCATGCGTCAAGCAAGGCACAACAGATGCAAGGACAGCTCAAGGTTCATAGTCCAGAAGTAGAGATAAATAGCAACTGTACAATTACGCTACAGGGTGATGAGTTCTGTGATGAAGGAGGCAAAGGATGCTGTGTAAGGAGGGCTGCCTAACAGCCTAGAAGACTCTAAGAGGGAGCTGATACCAAGGCTGAGTGAGATTAATTTTGAAGAATGATTGGGAGGGCACTTCTAGGGAATGGAAGAAGCATGTATAACAGCATGAGAGACTTGGGTCAAATAGGTCATTTTGAGTTGAGTACACTGGTATGCAACGTACAAGACTGGGTAGGTAAACTTAGATAAGTGCCATTGTGAGATTTAGAAAGATCAAATTGATGACAGTGTGACATGTAGGTTAAAAGGATTGCAAGTGGAGATAGAGAGCCAAAAGACTACTATAATAAGTAGAGTAAGAACAAATAAGGTTTTAAACCAAGGTAATCACAGTTGATATATGCAGATATCAAGATTTAAGAAATATTTTAAAAAGTAGAATCAACTGAAAATCATGACATAAGGAATATGTCAGGGTAAAGGAGTAGGAGAAGATGTGGGTCAAAGACGATGTGCAGGTCTCTGATATGAACCATGGGTTTGGTCCTGCCATCCCCTACTCCAGTATTCTTGCCTACAAAATTCCACATGCAAAGGAGCCTGGCGGGCTACCATCCATGGGGCCACAAAGAGTCAGACACTCCTTAGCAACTGAGTACAACTCACCCAGATAGGGTAGTCTGGGAAGAGAAACAAATATGGAGGGAAACTGATGGGCTCAGTTTGAGAAGGGCTCTGTTTATAGTTTTTCTTTTAGGCATCCAATTGGAAAGTCCCATAGTTGTTGTTTATGAAGCCTAGAGGTCAGGAGGGAAATCTAGGCTTGAAGAAGTATATTTGAGAGTTATTGTATAATAATAAAATAATAATAATAATAATAATAGCTGATGCTATTATTATGAATGTATAATCCAAGAGGATTGGTTTAAGGACCAGATAGAGAAAGAGGAGATTATAAAAGAGATTGAAAAGCAATAACTGGTGAAGTCCAAGTGTAACCATATGAGACTTGTCTCCCAGAGTCAAAGGACTTCAAAGAAAGAGCCTGGGTTACAGAGGCAATTATTGCAGCACTGTCAAGCAACTTAAGGATTGCAGAGTGGAAAGAGTGATGGTATAAATTATTATTCAACATAGAATAAATTTGAGAATTAAAGAGATTGTGATCCTTGGAAGAAAAGTTATAACCAACCTAGACAGCATATTAAAAATCAGAGGCATTGCTTTGGCAGCAAAGGTCCATCTAGTCAAACCTATGGTTTTTCCAGTAGTCATGTATGGATGTGAGAGTTGGACTATAAAGAAAGCTGAGCGCCGAAGAATTGATGCTTTTGAACTGTGGTGTTGGAGAAGACTTCAGAGTCCCTTGGACTGCAAGGAGATCCAACCAGTCCATCCTAAAGGAAATCAGTCCTGAATATTCATTGGAAGGACTGATGCTGAAGCTGAAACTCCAATAATTTGGCTACCTGATGCGAAGAACTGACTCATTTGAAAAGACCCTAATGCTGGGAAAGATTGAGGGCAGGAGGAGAAGGGGATGACAGAGGATAAGATGGTTGGATGGCGTCACTGACTCAATGGACATGAGTTTGAGTGATCTCCAGGAGTTGGTGATGGACAGGGAGGCCTGGCATGCTGCAGTCCGTGGGGTCACAAAGTGTTGGACACTGCTGAGTGACTGAACTGAACTGAACCGATGGTTGAGTGTATGTATCAACTTGACTGATGCCTAGTGTTTTGGATAAACATTCACGATGTGTCTGTGAAGGTATTTCTAGATGAAATTAGCATTTGAATCACTAGAGTGAGTGAGATTGTTCTCAGCAGGGGGCATCATACAATCAACTGAAGGCCTGAATGCAACAAAAAGGCAGAGGAAAGAAGAATTTGCTCTTTCCCAGGTGGTGCTAGTGGTAAAGAACCCACCTGCCAATGCAGGTTCAGTCTCTAAATCAGCAAGATTCCCTGGAGGAGAACATGGCAACCCACTCCAGTATTCTTGCCTGGAGAATCCCATGGACAGAGGAGCCTGGAGGGCTATAGTTCATAGGGTCACAAAGAGTCGACACGATTGAGCAATTTAGCAGGCACACTCCCTGACTACTTGAGCTGCAACATCAGCCTCTCCCAGCTCTCAGACTGGGACTTGCAACATCGGCATTCTTGGTTCACAGTCTTCAGACTTGGATTGTAATTTGCATCATGAGTTCTCCCTGTTCTCAGGACTCTGGATTTGGACTGAAACTATACGACCAGCTTTCTTCAGTCTCCAAATTACAGATTACAGATCTTCTCAGCCTCTATAATCATACGAACTAAGTCCTTGTGATAATACATTTCATTATCTCTGTCAGCTATCTATCCATCTATCTGTCTGTCCATCATATATCTGAGGCTTTCCAGGTGGCACAGTTGGTAAAGAATTCGCCTACCAATTCAGGAGGTCCAAGAGATACAGTTTCAATCCTTGGGTCAGGAAGACCCCCTGGAAAAAGGAATGGCTACCCACTCCAGTATTCTTGTCTCAAAAATTTCATAGACAGAGGAGCCTAATGAGCTATAGTCCATGGGGTCACAAAAAGTTGGACACTATTCAGCATGCATGCACATCTTCTATCAACACAATCTTTTGGTTCTGTTTCTCTGTGAAAAACTAACTGTTACAATAAGAAAAATATTAACTAGAAGGTTTCCAGGCAAACCAGGATGCACAATTACTCTCCACTTGGAAGAATTATTTCAATGAAGTGATGGGAGTAGAGGCCGCAGAAAGTGAGAGTTAAGAAGTGAGGTCAATGACAGGAAATTAAATTACTTGTGTACAGACAAATTTTTCTTTTTGCAGTAGCTTGTATTTAAATTGGAGAGACTGGATGGGAGTTAGTAGTGAGTAGAAGGTTAAAGGAGAGTGTTTTGCATGGTAGAGGCTTGAACAATCTTGTATGCAAGAGAGGAAATGTCAGTGGAGAAAGAGAGAAGTCAGAGGACTTGCCTTAAGAGAGAATAAATGACTGAACAACTTCTGTCTGGAAGCTGGAGGGGATGGCAGGATTAGCTTCAGAAAAGAGGACAGTCTCTTTCCTGGAGAAATAGAAGAAAGAAAAATAAATAGAAAGCAAATATAGCAAAGTGAGTATGCATGTGAAGTTGGACAAGTTTTCACCTGATTGTGTTTTCTCTGTAGAATTTGAGAGGAGGCTTGTCTGAGAGTGAAAGGTGAAATTATGGGAGAGGGGACTTGTGAAAAGCAGGTAAACTTATAATAGTTATGCTGCATCATAAGATACAAGCTGATAAGGAACACACTACAGGGGCTTCCTTGGTGGTCCAGAGGTTAAAAATCCATCTGTCAGTGCAGGGGACACGGGTTAGATTCCTGGTCCAGGAAGATTCCACATGCTGCCGGGCAACTAAGCCCATGAGCTGCAACTACTGAAGCCTGTGCTCTACAACAAGAGAAGCCAATCACAACAGTGAGAAGCTGGCACACCACAATTAAGACTAGCCCTGCTGGCCACACTAGAGAAAATGCTCACAGTCAATAACTATGCTTCAGAGTTTTCAGAAGCACCTGGCACCTAGTTAGCACTCGATAAATGGCAACCATTGCTGCCACTATTACTTTTAATGGCCTCATTTGTTGGGAAAAAAGATAGCATGACAATAGTTTGAAGCTAGAGCTCTGATTAAAAATTAGGCTTCTAAGGGGGAGTTCCCTGGTGGTCTTGTGGTTAAGAATCTGCCTTCTAATTCAGGGAACATGGGTTTGATCCCTTCTAATTCAGGGACATGGGTCGGGGAGTTAAGATCCCACACGCTGTAGGACAACTAAGCCCATGTGCCACAACTAGAGAAGCCAACACTGCAATGAAGACCCAGCACATAAAAATTTAAAAAATTTAAAAAATTAGGTTTCTAAGCAGAATATTGGTAAGAAATCCTGGAACAGATGTGCCAGGTTTAAGATGAATTAAACCATTAGAAGGGCTTCCCAGGTGGCTCAGATGGTAAAGAATCTGCCTGCAATGCAGAAGACCCAGGTTTGATTCCTGGGTTGGGAAGATCCCCTGTAGAAGGGAATGGCAACCCATTATAGTATTCTTGCCTGGACAGAGGCTTCCATGGACAGAGGAGCCTGATGGGCCACAGTCCATGGAAAGAGAGAATGCCTTCCTTGTACTTTAATAACAACTACTAAATTCCTATCCAGTTACTCTGATCAAGCGCTTTTGGGGATACCATCTTCCTGGGTAAAGCATGGATTCTCTGGGCAGAATGACAAGGATGCTTTTTAACTCAGGGATTAGTGTAGTAATGTCTCTTGTTTCAAATCTACTCTTACCATGCAAGATGGTAAAAATTTGAATGAGGGTGTGACTATAGTTTCTAGTTAGTCTGTGCCTTTCCTAGATTTCCTTTGATTTTGCAAACTCTTGAGTTCCAATGATAACCACTGTCTATAGTACTCACTTTTCCCAGAAATCCTGAGTTATGAAAAATAAATCTTCACACAAAATTATTTTAAGTTATTTAATTCATATTATACATTGGCATGTGGAGAACTGGGATGTGATCTCTATCAGCAAACCCAATTATCTAACCCAAAACTGACATTTTATTTCTTTCCTGGATTTGATTGAGACCTTGTATCTTAGTTGCATCTTGGCTTTCTTGCCTCTATACTTTGACTCTTATTCCTTCTCTATCAGTCCTGGAAACATCTTTGCTGGGGATAAGTAGCTCCTTCCTTCTCTAAAACTCACTCTAATACCCTTAGAATGTACATGATCAATTCCAACTCTTTTACACAGATCCTGGCGCAGCCTACAATTTTCTCATGCTGTAATAATCCTTTTGCTTTTGCTTTCTTGCTATAAAAATCCACAGGCTGCAACATAGCTCCTCTCCATCTCAACAACTTTCCATGCAAGTTGTCAATATTCCACCCTGATTTTTCCAAATAGCAGAGGGGAATGTTTCCTTTCAATGTAGGAAACCACTTTGGTGTCACTAGTTCTCTCATTTCTCCTCCAGTTCACAGCGAACTTTGGACCCTTCTCAAGATTTTGCTCCAATGCAAAGAATGGAGTCCAATGTTCCTGTGATGCTTCCTTTGGTTGTGGCATTTTTCAAGTATTCGGCATGAATATTGTAAATTAAAACATGAGACTTTTTGTTCAACAGAGCCAAAACCATGAGATTTTATTTTTTTTCTACAGAGTCAAAGCCATGAATCTCTGCTCTTGGCTCTTCTGCATCAGCGTGTACCACTGGATACGAAGCTCTCCTAAAAGCCCAGAGAGTGCAGGGGTCTTGACATGATGAGGTGACTGTTGCTATGGTGATTCTGTAGCTGACCAAGTGGTCACTGGTTGGTTTACCCAGCAGGAGCTTTTGCAAAAATTACTTTGATGAGTGTCAAACAAAACTCTTATTTTTGTCACCCCTGGAAGCTGTAGGAAAGATGAATCAATAAATACACATTTTCCTTAATCAATGATGAAGAGCATATGGGATAAAATTTTAAGGAAGGGCTTCGGTGAAGGTAATTACTGGAACTCAGCTGAAATAAATGCTGATATTGTTTTAAGGTTAAAGACTAGAAAGACTGAAGTTAAACTTGGCTTGTTTCTGTTATGTGCTAAGAAGAGAGGTTTGGGGAAGTTGAATCCCTTTATACACAGATAGAACTATATGATCATGAATTTCTGTATGACTAATTAGCTTTAATCCAAAAAGAAATCACTTGATAAAGTAAGAATATAATGCCCAAGACAATTGAGAATCTGACAATTTTTTTCCTGCTATGTTATAGATCTGAAGAGTACTACAACATTCAACAGAATGAGATGAGTATTTTATCTGTTTTTATTTCTGCTGCTCAATTTGTTACTTAGCATCCTCACCATCATAAATGCTAAATAATCTGTGAGGGAATCAGAACCTAAATCAGGCTTACACAACTGTTCTTAAAACTGCTAAACTTGTTTGGACATAGATGCAATCTAGCATGATAGAGTCTTAAATTGTTTTTCCTATTGATTGAAATATAAATTCATACAAACACATACAGGCACACATGTATTCCTAAACTGATGATTAAATCAATATTTGGGTGTGTCAGTATATGTGTATCAGTATACACATAATATCTTGTATATATTACCTCTTCAAAAATGGCTGATGAATGAAGAAAAAATGAATAAATAAACATATTGTTAGGATTTCGGGGCACTGTTTTACCTGAAAACCTAATGTGAATTTTGCATTTTATGATGTATTCATGTCTGTCTTAGAATTATAAGTGTTATGTCTTATGATAACTGTTAAAGAGGAATAAAATATAGCAAAAGATTTTCTTCCTCAAATCTTTGAGTAAGATGGATTTTCCAGAAAGTTGCGTTCAGTTTTTAGCCTACACTTTGGGGTACGACTGGGTACACCAGAGTGTTGCTAATTTCAGTAGTCGTAGAAACACTAGAGCACCTTTTTGAAAATGCCATTGGTGGGCCTCCTTGAAGCCCAATTAAATCTGAATCTCTAGGAAAGATTTTTCTAATCTCACCAGATGAACCTAGTGTGCACCCAGGGATGAGAATTCCTGCTATACCTGGAGACTTAGCCCATTTGAGAAACATGGATGAGGTTATATTAGCTACCATCTACCTATCTTCAGGTCACACTTCTCTTTGAAATTTTTTCCTTCATCACTGGAACCTTAGGACAGCTGTAAACACAATGGCGAACTGATTGTAGGGAAGTGGAAACCTAGTCCTCACGGTAACCTAGGCCAGCCCCCTGGAGATTCTGACAACCAGCCTCCAAGCTATTTATTCGAGAGAGAAACAGAACTACTACCTCTTAATAGTTAGGGCTCTGATTTTTCTTTTCTGAAGGAACTTCCTGTATCCAAAGAAAAATTTTAATTTGACCAAATCCAAATTGGTGATTCCTAGAAGTCTTTAATAATGATCATTTTATCAGTTTGACTTTTAAAACCCCACCAAATTCTCTGACAATATTTTCAGTATTTGCTGAAGGATAACATCCCCCTTGCCTTAATCAGGAGCCAGATTACTCGTAAACCTGGACCATATGCCACTGCAATTTGCTGATGGGCCCAAGCTGTTTTGGTAGATAAAAAATCCAAGGGGATTAAATGGCTCAGTCCTCACTATGAACAGAGCAACGGCGGTGGGCAGCTCCATACTCTCCTTCATTTGCTTCTCTGTCCATTACCTGTAGTCGCTGCACTTAGGACATTTGTAACTCAAAACCCAGAGATCACATGAATGTCCACAAAAATGTATTTCACCAAATAAGGTCTTTCTTTAGACACTTAGACAGAAACCAAGTTTCAGAGACACAAAGATCTTGTAGGGGAGGGAATAGAGGTCATTATGTACCAAAGTAGGAAATACTTCCCCTGTTTTGGCTTTAGGATGGCCCTGGGGGGAAAAACACTCCTAAATTGACGAGAGACATGAATTGTGTCTTTCTCCTTCACTTGGCTCCTGTTTGCTGTCCAGCACAGTTAATGGTGTAATTCTCTGTCATCAATGTTTGAATGACTACAATTTTTCTGTTTATAATAAAATGAAACTCCATGACTCTTGACTTGAAATCAGAATCAGATGGTTGATTAAATTATTAAAATTTAAAATGACCTTTGGGAAAACATAATTTTCTGGAAGATACTTTCCAATTTTCCCTTTCTGTTGCAACTGAAATTTTCCCCAAATAAGAAGGTCAAGGTGACTTATATCTTGTGTTGTGAGATCTGTTTTCTTGATAGAAGCCACTTGTTTTAAATATGGTGTCTTTAAAGATAAAGCAATAAAATAGATTGATTTGAAGTATAGTAATTACTCATATACCTAAGAATGCTTTATGCAAATATAAAACAGTAGGAAAATGCTAGTTATTCAGATTTCTGTGTTATTATTAAATAATCTACATACTGAACAGTTAGTTATGTGTGGACTTTGAAGGGTAGGCACTGGAAGTTTAGAGCTGGAGGTGGTGTAGAACTCATTCAAAGCAATGGAGGAATTTTCTGCATTTTCCTCTGTTCAATTCAAGAATCTTCTCTAAATATCCTTGAAAAATCTTATTTGAACACTCCTTATGATGAGGAGGGCTTCCCTGGTGGCTCAGATGGTAAACAATATGCCTGCAATAGAGGAGACCTGGGTTCGATCCCTGGGTTGGGAAGATCCCCTGGAGGAGGGCATGGCAACCCACTCCAGTATTTTTGCCTGGAGAATCCCATGAGCAGAGGAGCCTGGCAGGCTACCGTCCATAGGGCTGCAAAGGGTCAGACCCGACTGAAATGACTAACAGAGCCTTCTTTTTACTTAATTTGAATCTTACACATTATAGCTGTTGTTAATAGTTCTACCTTTGAGAGCTCAGCAGAATAATATTAATTTTGTCTTTCTCCATGACCGCCCTTCAAATACTTGTCTGACAGACACACTCTATCCTCAGGAATGTGACTGTCATGATGGCAAACTTTATACAAACATTTGCCTTTCACTAATGACCCCCCCCTTCCTAAATACAGGGAGCGATATTACAATAGCATTATCCAGTATTACAACCAGCCAATATCAAGAAATGTGTTCAACACGAATCAGCCACATATTGACAGACTGTCTCTTCTTGGAAGTCAGAAAGGGATCATGCTCTCCTTACTTTCTTTTTTTGTCTAACATTAAAGTACAGCTTATTTAAGAGATCTTGCATCACATTATACAAAGTGACGCCGATCCCTTTCATAGTCCTTGTGGTGAGAATTTTTCTTAATCACACACAAATGAAATAAACAATTACTTCACTAACTTCTTCCATTGTCTCAAGCAAGTTTCTTTTAGTTGACAGTGACACAAACCTAACTCCAACTCCCATTAGAAACAAAGGAATTATTTCCATTACTGTTATTACTGCACAAGCAAGATTCAGGTTTCCAGCCATGTAACCGAGACTTCCTTTTTCTTGACATCTTGCCATCTGGGGGAAAATGCATTGGGTTTTTCTCTCCTCTCAGCATCACCGCCACACTTACACTTCTGGCCCCAGATGTGTGGGTTTATTTCCGACCATGACCAATTCTTCAACACCAGTTGGGTGTCCTACAGTTCAGTTCAGTTCTGACATTATCTTCCTGGAGTTACTGTTAGACCACACTTGTCAAGGGTTCAGTCCCACAAGACTGCCCCCATTTCAGATGCCAGTCACAAGTCCCAGGTTTTTCTGGGACCTGTATTTCTGACTGACTTCTTTCTTCAAGTTCCATCCTAAAAATGCCTTTGGCACCCGTCCCCCCATGGCAGCCCCAGTGACACCAGATGCCAAATGTTTCCCGAAGGACACAGCAGCTGCAGAGTCAGACCATGTTGAAGGGGGGAAATTAACAACAATGAAAGAGGTTATCGTTCATGTTTAAAGGATTTGGGTTACAGAATATGTGCATATTGATACTTAAATTGCACCTTGACTAGTGTACTTTTTTAAACTCTTCCCACAGATTTCTCATATTTGAGATTTTAAGGTAGCTTTCTTATCCTTGAATGCTATATATCAGAGGTAATGTTTTATAAATCCAATAGAAAAAAAATGATTTCTACAATCATCTCCTTGGGTTTGATCATTTGCTACAACAACTCACAAAGCTCAAGGGATCATTTACTTCAAGTTGCTGGGCTTTCATATGACAAAGGATATGATCAAAAGGATAAAGATGAACAGCCAGATGAAGAGGTGCACAGAGTGTGGTCCAGAAAGGACACAAGCACAGACTCTTCCATCCTCGTGGAGCCGGAATGCACTAGCCTCCTGGAATGTGGATGTGTTCACCAATTGTACTATAGAAAATTTTATAGTGGCTTTATTATGTAGACACAATTGATTATTAACTCATTTTCTAGTCCCTCTCCCTCTCTGAAGAATGGGGGAATGGAATTGAAAGTTCCAAACATCTTGGTCTTTCTGGTGACCATCCTCCATCCAAGAGCCCGTGAACAGTCCCCTCCTCCCATTAAAATAAGAGATGCTCTTATGACTTGGGAAATTACAAGGGTTTTAGGAGTTCTGTGTGAGGTCTGTGTGCAGGCTCAGTCATTCAGTCATGTCCCACTCTTTGTGACCCTTTGGATTGTAGCTGGCCAGGTTCTTCCATCCATGGGATTTTACAGGCAAGAATACTGGAGCAGGTTGCCATTTCGTCCCCAGGAAAAGTCAAAGACCAAATGTTAGCAAGAACAAGAAGCAGAGACCAAAACATGTATCGTCATACACAGGGAGAGCGTGAAGACAGCAACCACCTTCCAAAGTCTCTGGGAGAGGATTACAGTGGACTTTTAGATGTGTATTTAACTGGAAGCCTCACTCCTCGGGTTGCAGCAGTGAGGATAATCTTGACAGACCTCTTTCTCAGGAATACTGGGTATTTCAGCTAGCTGCTTCTGTACTTGATGCTGGGGTGTAGCTGCAGTGAGTCCTTGTGAGCCGTTTAAGAGCAGGTTCTCAGTTCAGGATAACCTTACGGGTCTTGTAGACACAGCCTCATTGGCTTTCAAAATTAGATGGCTTGGGAGTCCCCTCTCAGGTGCTGATCTTAAAAGCTGAGTTACCATATTTGGGGTGCAAACCCTTAGTTCCTCAGGAGAAGTACCTGAGTAAGTTACCTCTTGACTGTGGGTTGCTGTGCTGGGGGGCTATGATGAGATTATGTCTCAGTCTCTTCTCACATGTGGGTTTTTTTTCATGATCATCCAATGTGTGGGAGCCGCTCAGACAGTCTGGAGGGTTCTCTCATATGTAGCTGCAGATTTGGTATGCCTATGGGAGGAGCTGAGTTCAAGATCCCTCTATGTGATTTTTTGGTATTGTGAAAGGTGGAAAAATGCTCTTTTTGAAATTGCTATGATTTAACTCTACTGAACTTCATCCATGAAATAGCCTCACAAAATGAAGGCAGGACTTCCCTGGTGGTGGTCCAGTGGTTAAGAATCCACCTGCCAATGCAGGGAATATGGGTTTGATCCCTGGTCCAGGAAGCTCGCACATGCTGCAGGGCAACTAAGCTCATGTGCCACAACTACTGAAGCCAATGAGGCCTAGAGCCCATGCTCCACAACAAGAGAAGCCACTGCAATGAGAAGCCCAAGTACAGTAACTAGAGAGTATGCCCACGCACTGTAAACAGAGAAAGCTTGAGTGTGGTAGAGAAGACCCGGCACAACCAAATTAAATACAATAAATAATTTAAGTGAATACACTTCTGAAATTTGTTGTTGTCGTTCTAGGATCTATTACATCATTAAACCCACACAAAAGATCTCTGTCATGTGGAAAAGATGTAAGGTGGATTTATTTACAGTGATTAGAAAACAAAACAGAATTTATGATGAGGGCTCTGAGTTAGGAGAAATGTCTCAAAGGTGTTAGATTTCAAAGTCCTTTTCATCCAAAGAAAGCTTAGCAATACCAAACTCTATAAAGAAGTATTTATTTAGTTTTGATAGTTAAATTACCATTTGAAAATTCTTAAAATCTTCAAACATCTGAAGTAACTCTTATAAACAGAGTACAAGATGTGGGAAGTGTGAAATCAACAATGTTTTCACTCATTAGAGATGACCTTATATAGTTTCACCACTTACGAGTTATCAGGACATCTGTAACTTGTGAAAATGATTCTCCTATCTCATTCCCAAATATTATGTATTTTCTCTTTATTTTTGAAAACATGTAAATATGCAAATGCACATATTGAGGGATACATTTTTCACATTTACTTAGTTATACCAAGGTGTTAAAATAAGAGTTAAAAAATCCATTTGTTAAGACATCCCAGTGAAGGCATGACTAAACATACCACCAAAATTATGTATGTCCTGCCTCCTTCACAGAAAAGATCACTTTTACCTTCCCAGAGGCATAACAAACTGGCTCATTGGGAAATAGAGAAACATCAATAAGGTCAAGTACATTTTTCACTTGTGTACTAAAGGTACGGTAAAAAGTGAGCATAAATGAAACAAAAAATTTAAAAAGGGAAAAATGGGAACTGGAAGATCAAAAGCATTAAGCAGATAAAGAAATGGAAATCTGTTTCCATACAGCCACTTCCAGAAGATGAGAGGCACTGTTTTCAAGAGACGGGCTGGAAAATCCAGATTGACTTATGGTGTGATTATGCCAGCTGACATCTGTATTGGGTGCATCACACTTGCTGCCTCACACCTTCCTGGGCCACTTTTAATTGCATCCTTTGCTGCAGCGACCAGCGGTGAACAGCCCTCACACGGGACAGGACTTGGTCTTAGCTGCACCTCCATATCCATGTCTCCATGGAGCAGGGTGAGGTGGAAATGATGCCAGCTGATGCCACATTCTGTGGGGCAAGACAGAGCAAGAGAGCATGTGCCAGTGTGTGGAGCAGGGTGGTTTGCAATTTTCAGTAAAACAGCCTATGAAGACCTCACTGGGAAGATGACATAACAACAAAGACCCGAAGGGAGTGAGAGAGTGAGTCTCTCTGGGAAAAGGGCTTTGTGGGAAAGGGAAACAGAATTCTGAAGCTCTGAGGCCACAGCATGGCTGGAAGTTTCCTAAAGAACTCAGGAAGCCAGCATTCCTGGAAGACAGTGAGCCAGAGAGGCAGAGAAGCAGGAGCTGAGGTGGGAGATGATGATGTCAGGACACCAAGAGCTTCCTAGGTCTCCCCAAAGATGACGGCTTGTACTCTGATGGGAGAGGAACTCAATGGAAAGTTTTGAGAGAGGAACCTACATGTCATAGCCGATGTTGAGACTAGACTGGAGACTGTGGGGGTGAATGTGGAAGCATAGACTTTTTTTTTTAGGAAACTATTGGAATCACTTATTTGAGAGATCAGAGCAGCTTTGCAAAAGCTGGGAGCAGTAGATGCGGGAAGATGAGGTGAGATTCTGGATATATTTAGAAGGTAAAACCAGTAGAATTTGCTAACAGGGAAGATGTGAGGCGTGAGGAGAAAAGTGAGATAATTTCAAGGTTTAATTGAAATTCAGGAGGAAAAAGTGGCTATTAACTGAAACTGAGAAGACTTAGACTTGGTTAGCGTGTTTGGGATTGGGGGTACACTAAGCTTGAGATAGTGATTAGACATCCAAATGGAAATATAAATTAAGCACAGGCTGCATATCTGTGTCTGGAATTCAGGAGAGTGCCTGGGATGAGCTGTGAATTGGGGAGTTATCATCATCTAGATCAATGAGCCCCAACATTTTCAGCAGCAGTGACTGGTTTCATGGAAGACATTTTTTTTTCACAGACCTGGGGAGGGGGATGGTTTGGGGATGATTCAAGCACATTACATTTATTGTACACTTTTATTTCTATTGTTATTACAACGACTTCACCTCAGATCATTAGGCATTAGATCTCAGAGGTTGGGGATCCTTTGATCTAGATAGTATTTGAAGCCACAAAACTGGATAAGTCCAGGAGGTAGGGTGTGCAGGGAGAAAAGAGAAGAGACCTACGGATTGAGCTGTGGATCACTCCAATGTGTAGAGGTATGGTGAGCTAAGAAGAAGCTTGCCAAGGACCAGAGAAGGTTTGAGGTAGAGGGTAACAACTTCTAAAGAGAGGACTAGAGTGAAGTCATGGCTGCAAGAGTACTGTGAAGTCAAGGGAAGGATTCCTTTGTTACTATTGGAGAGATGATAGCAGGCATATAAATGAGTTAGAAATGATTTGGTAGAGGGGGAAAATTGGTAACACAAGAGAAAGGAAAGAATTGCTGGAGCCATGGCCTCAACCAAGCAAGAGGTCATGTGGTTTTGTGTACAGAGGACCTTAAACAGGAACACAGGTTGTGCAAAATGACAGCATAACAGGAAGCAGGCAAGAAAGGATACATGGGCACAGATGCCAAGAGGTAGTTAGGTGCAATGACTCAAGTTTTCAAGCTTGTGAGAGTTGTTTTTTCATCACTGCTATTTTCCTGTTAAATGGGAAGCAAGGTCGACAGTTGATGATCAGGAAGAGGTACTGGGTGTAGCATGAGAACCCAGGAGGCTTGAAACAGTCCTCTGGAAGTGTGGGAGTGGGAGTGGATTAGGGAAATGTACTTTGTTTCTGAGCTACATTAGGAGCCCATTTGACAGTGGGGCATGTTCACTCACAGTTGTGTGCCTTTTCCGGTCATGTCTAGCTGGGCAGAGGAGCAGAGCCACAGAGCGCTGAATTTAACCAAGATGGGGTTTCACCAGGTTAATCTGATAAAATGAGAGAGAGGAGGGGACTGAGGGTATACACAAGGGAGGAATTTCACTCTAGCAATGACATTTTAAATTAAAAAAAAAAAGTCAATTTGTATATTTATTTTTGGCTGCACTGGGTATTTGTTGCTGCACGCGGACTTTCTCTAGTTGCGGTGTGCAGGCTTCTCATTGCAGTGGCTTCTCTTGTTGTGGAGCACAGGCTCTAGGCACCTGGGCTTCAGTGGTTGCAGTACATGGGTTAGTTGCCTTGCAGCATGTGGGATCTTCCTGGCCCAGGAATCAGACTGGGGTTCCCTGCATTGCAAGGCAGATTCCTAACCACTGGACCACCAAGAAAGGCCTAGCAATGGTTTTATGCTGTAGCTTTTTGTTTTCTTTCTCATCAGCTTTAACCTTTCTACCAAGGGTATCATCCCTCACTCATCCAGCTTTGGAATTTTTGGAGTCATTTTTGTGTCTTCTGTCCTCTCGGCACACTCCCACCCCTACCAGTGTCACTGTCACAGAAGATGTGTTTAGGAGCTGCTGATGCATAGAAGGGAGATAACATAAGGTGGGGGAAGCAATCTAGTGTCAGAAGCTGGAGGGTCTAGAAATCTGAATTAAAGAATACTATTCTTAATTAAATTCTCCATCCCAGGAGAACCAGGAAAAAGCTGTGTTCCTGGTGAATCTGAAGCTTTTGATGTGTAATCACAGAAAACATTCAATGAAAGACAGAATAATAGGTTGTTGCTGTTCAGTCACTAAGTTGTGTCCAACTCTTTGCGACCCCATGGACTGTAGCACGCCAGGCTTCCCTGTCCTTCACTATCTCCGAGTTTGCTCAGACTTATGTCCAGTGACTCAGTGATGCCACCGAAACATCTCTTCCTCTGTCACCCCCTTCTCCTCTTGCCCCCAATCTTTCCCAGCATCAGGGTCTTTTCCAATGAGTTGCCTCTTTGCATTGGGTGGCCACCGTATCGGAGCTTCAACTTCAGCATCAGTACTGCCCATGAATATTCAGGGTTGATTTCCTCTAGGGTTGACTGGTTTCATCTCCTTGCTATCCAAGGGACTCTGAAGAGTCTTCTCCAGCAATAAGAAAATAAAATCTGTCACTGTTTCCACTTTTTCCCCATCTTTTTGCCATGAAGTAATTGGACTGGATGCCATGATATTCTTTTTTTTTTTTTTTTTTAATTCTGAGTTTTAAGCAAGTGATAGGTAAGAAGTGGATTTATTTAGAGAGAAATACACTCCACAGACAGAGTGTGGGCCATCTCAGAAGGTGAGAGACAGAAATATGGCATCGTTGGTTTTTTTGGCCTGGGTAATTTCATAGGCAAATGAGTGGAAGGATTATTCCAGTTATTTTGGGGAAGGGGAAGGGATTTCCAGGAATTGGGGGAAAGGGAAGGGATTTCCAGGAATTGGGGGAAGGAGAAGGGATTTCCAGGAATTGGGGGAAGGGGAAGGGATTTCCAGGAATTGGGTCTCCACTCTTTTTGAGCTGGCCTCAGAATTGTCATGGTGCTGATGAGTGTGTCATTTAACATGCTAACGTATTACAATGAAAATACATTGAGGCTCAAGGCCCACTGGGAGTCAAATATTCTGCCATCTTGAACCTAGTTGATTCTAAGCAGTTTTTGTCATGTCCTATGGACATATCATTCTTTTAAAGGTTGTGCCCTGCCCACCTCCTTACTCTTCTAGTTGCACCGTCCTTTCTGAGCTAACCTCAGATATCTGAGTTAAAAAGTAACCTGCCTTTGTAAATAACTTTTGTTAGAACACAGACGCATCCATTTTTTTTTTACATGCCGTCTATCTGTTTTTACATTTCATCAGCAGTGCTGAATGACTGCAGCAGAAACTGTATGGCCCGTGAAGCCTGAGCTAGTTACTATCTGGCCCTTGGCAAGGAAAAGTTTGCTAACCTCTAATCTGAAACACAAAGGAGTGTCCTAAGTGGGAGCTTTCAAACTGACCAGTCTTGGCCTTTGTTCTATAACTGAACCTCATAACACATGATGAGAACCTATAGTATTTATAGAGTCATATCTACTCAAAAATCAAATTCCTCAGTGAGATTAGGGGGTCATCCCTACCCCTCATTTCCCATCTCCAGAGATGCTCCTAAGACAAGACAAAATACATGAACTGCACCCAGATTTAAACATTAATTTTGGGATGTTTGCCAGACCAGATGGTTAGAAAAGCTAAATACCATTGATTTATTTCTTACCCTTTATGAGGCAACATTAGAGACAATGGGCCTTATCAGAACAAATGAGAATAAACAACAGAATGCAGATCAGAGGAGAATTAAGAACAAATGCTATTGGATTTTATTGTGCTATAATTAATTTGGTATGTAGAAAAGCACTAATAATTAGCAAATTGTAAACCGCACCAACAGAGCTTTACTTCACAGCAGTTGGGCAAGGATGGACTTTTCTGTTTCATGAATATCATTCCTCCTTGTCTAGTATCGTGACCATAATTTCCAGCACCCTGAGAGTGCTCTCCTGCAAAGGCAGTTAATCATCCATCAAATGCCTTTTGAGCACTCAGCACATAGTAGAGGCTGGGGAAACAGATGAATAAGACCTGATTGCCACCAGCAAAATGTTGCAGTACAGTGGTGATTTGCACCCAGAACTGCAACAATTGTTTTGGCATTGTTTTAGGGTTTTTAGATCACAAATCCTTTGAGATTGTGATCAAAACCGCAAATCGTAATTTTAGGGGGGAAAATGTGCCAAGGCACATATAAGCAGAATTTTGCATGTCATTTCAAGAGATATTTTATTTCCTGAAGGTCATTTATGAAAGCTCATACAGGAGTTTATCCCATTTTTAGAATCTTTGAGGTATATATGGTACAACTGAAAGAGTGAGCTGGAGTGTATGTATGTATGTGTGTACACGTGTGTTTGCATGTGCAAATGTCTTAGTTTCTTTAGGACATTAAGATGGAAAAATATTTTCTAGGTGGGAGGAACAGCTTACGCCAAAGTAATGAGACATGATACAGCAGGGGAATCCAGGAAGTCAAGACAGTTTGGCCTGACATGTTCCTAAGGTGGGAGATAAAGCCTTGGGAGAAGAGCTGAAAAAAGACTAGAGACGGGATCACGCCGGGTTTTGTATATTGTATGGGCAGACCTGTCGCTTTTCCTGAAGGATCGTATGTTATTCAGGGGGACACAACTAAGGGACGTGCTGTTTATCACAGAACACATCGAGAACATATTTGTTTGCCTCTAGCTGGTTGTTTATTGCTGATTTTCTCTCTTCTTGATTTTTTTACTGCTTTCTTTCTTAAAAAAAATTTAAAATATATGCTACAAAGGAAGGATCTTGATACATACTGTATCATAGAATTTAAACTTTGTAGCAATCTTGCTAGACAAGTTTATCTATTTTAACCACAAGAAAACTGAGATCAGAGAGGTAACTAATGTGATCAACCCACACAGCTAAACATGGCAGAACTGGTAACAGAACACCCTTTTTTTTTTTTCTGACTTCAAGTTCTATACTTTTTCCTCTAGACTTACGACATTGCAACAGGTAAATTTTGTGTTGTAGGATAATTGATCATTTCTAGGATAATGCAAAATACTCCCTTAGAGTAAGTTCGGTTATTAATTAAACCCATCATTTTTAATTCAGTATTTAACACAGTAATTTTGGGGGGGGTCAATGATTTTTGAGGAAATAGAACTTATTTCTATTTTTCAGTGACCTTTCACTCTTACATACCCTGACTTTGGTTTTTATTTTGGTTAAGAGGAAGTTGGAGGAAGGCTTGAACTGAACAAGTTGGACAGACTGGTAAAGGCTTGGAAGGGCTAAGACATGGATTACAAAGCCCTGGGCATTCCTCCAAACACAAATTCCAAGCAACAGACAAAATGATTGCACATCAGAAAGAGAATTACACATTAAGAAGTTTTTAAAAAATGTTTTTTACCTTCTTCAGGGGTAGCAAAAATATGTAATGACATAACCACAAAGCAGAGAGGGCAGGAGAAGCTCTTGATACTCAAACAGAATCCTCTCCAGCATCAAATGTGAGTTGACTGCTGTTAGCTTTGATTTTGTTTTTTTTTTTTGATGTAATAGATTATTTCTAGAGGTCTTTCCAGAATTTCAGCCCAATTAACACAGGAACTCCTATTGAGATTTACCAGCCAGTTACAGATTACAGGTTGTGATGTGACAGAAAAATAAGGAAATGACAGGACCTGAGTCCATGTTGGTTGTGGGAAGATTCAGGGAGAGCAGACGGGCGTGGCACTCTGACATTAGATGAGGGCAGTTCCAGGGTGTTCAAAATTCAACAGAGAAAGAAAAGTGATTGAAGATGTGAAAGGGAGGAGGCTTCAATAGATTCATCTGGCTCACTCCATAATTGTGCTGAGGGCCTGCTCTGAATACAGTACAATGAGGTTCCTCACTTGGTGAAATAATTTATAATGAGACACTGAATCACAGTCACAAGAAAGGGGGGAGAAACGGTCAAGGGCACCTCCCAGTGTTGCATAAATGGCAGGGAAGCAGACCTGGGGCAGAACGTGGTGAGCGCAGTTTGTGCGTCCTCACCGGAAGAACAACCTTTAACCCCATCAGCCCGGATCTGGTCAGATCACAGCTCTGTTTATGTGAAAGTTTCTGTGGCCTTTCTGGCAGGCTTTCCCCTCAGCTGGATCCCAAGCACAGTCCCATTTCACAGCCTTGCATCATTTTCTCGGAACCGGGCCAGGTAGAGAGGGAACAGCTGGGGAGGGATGATTGTAAAAAGCCCCAAGGATTCTACAGAGGGTCCAAAAATCCCCTTCACTAAGTAAACGTAAGGAGCCCGAGGGCATTTTCATAAAACACAGCGACAGTGTGAGAAGAGAGACACAAAATGCAAGCTGATTGGCGTGACCACATTGCAGGGCAAAAGACATTTGTCAAGAGGCTAAAAGTTTTTTGTATATTTCTTAGCATTTGAACACAGACATGTTCACAAAAGCCCAGGAACAGATGCTCTTGATTCAACCATAGGACATTAAGTCCCACAGCAAATACATAAACTCCTACTATATTTCATAATTGAAATACATATTTTAAAGACCCTTTCAATTGTTCAATGCCACTGCACACACAATGACTCATTTAAAAAAAGAATGTCACTTTCTAAAATGACTCTTTAGTAGATTGCTAGTGGATCTATAACATGAAATGAAATTATTTTAAGAGGATATCTGTTGTTATCATTTATCCTATCGCTCTCAATAGAAAGCCATTATTACTAAAGCATATCTTGAAGAGATATGATGCCATTTCCCCCTGTATTTTGGTTATTTGAATACATTTCATTGCTGTTTCATGACTTATAAGCTGGGTATCATTGTGGAACTTCGAATTGTTGCTGAGCCTGTGTTATTGCAGCTACAAAAAGGAGAAATCATAAAAATCTACCTGACACAGTTGTTTGAGAATTAAGTAGAATAATATATGTAGTGCTTAGCAAAAAGCTGGGACATAGAAAGTGCTCAGTAAGTGCTGGCAATAATAATTTTATCATCACATCATTACTCATTTAAATTCAGGTTAGTCAGAGAATATACCAATTTTGAAATGATAAATTTTACATTTGAAGATAGCTTATAACTTCTGATTATTATCTAAATGTAATAACACTACTGCCTAATTTGAAAATGTACAAAAAATCCTCCAAATTGGCTTCGTAAGGGAGCCATATATACAGAGAGAGAAGTTTTTAAAATTATTTTTAAATAAAAAAAAAAAATCCAAGTTTAATTTTCAGGCATGATAATGTTTGACTCATGACCAATCTAAAAACTTCAATGATTGAAATTTCTTGACAATAATATTTGCACTAAACATTTGATGTAATCTTTAAATCTAATATGCCAACATAGAGTCTCTGATGTTTTCAGTACAGTTCCGTTCAGTTGCTCAGTTGTGTCCGACTCGCTGCGACCCCATGGACTGCAGCACGCCAGGCTTCCCTGTCCATCATCAACTCCAGGAACTTACTCAAACTCATGTCCATCGAGTCAGTGATGCCATCCAGCCATCTCATCCTCTGTCGTCCCCTTCTCCTCCTGCCTTCAATCTTTCCCAGCATCAGGGTCTTTTACAATGAGTCAATTCTTTGCATCAGGTGGCCAAAGTATTGGGGTTTCAGCTTCAGCATCAGTCCTTCCAATGAATATTTGGGGCTGATTCTCTTTAGGATTGACTGGTTGGATCTCCTTGCAGTCCAAGGGACTCTCAAGAGTCTTCTCCAACACCACAGTTCAAAAGCAACTGTGTTCAATTCTTCAGTGCCCAGCTTTCTTTATAGTCCAACTCTCACATCCATACATGACTACTGGGAAAACCATAGCTTTGTCAGAAAAGTAATGTCTCTGCTTTTTAATATATGCTGTCTAGAGTGGTCATAGCTTTTCTTCCAAGGGGCAAGCATCTTTTAATTTCATGGCTGCAGTCACCATCTGCAGGGATCTTGGAGCCCAAGAAAATAAAGTCTCTCACTGTTTCCATTGTTTCCCCATCTATTTGCCATGAAGTTATGGGACTAGATACCATGATCTTAGTTTTTTGAGTGTCGAGTTTTAAGCCAGCTTTTTCACCCTCCTCTTTCATTTTCACCAAGAGGCTCTTCAGTTCCTCTTTGCTTTCTGCCATAAGGATGGTGTCATCTGTATATCTGAGGCTACTGATATTTCTCCCTGAAATCTTGATTCCAGCTTGTGCTTCATCCAGCCCAGCATTTCACATGATGTACTCTGCATAGAAGTTAAACAAGCAGGGTGGCAATATACAGTTTTGATGTACTCCTTACCCATTTGGAACCAGTCCGTTGTTCCATGTCTTGTTCTAACTGTTGTTTCTTGACCTGCATACAGATTTCTCAGGAAGCAGGTAAGGTGGTCTGGTATTCTCATTTCTTGAAGAACTTTCCACATTTTGTTGTTATCCACACAGTCAAAGGCTTTGGCGTAGTCAATAAAAAAGAAGTCAATATTTTCTGGAACTCTTTTGCTTTTTCGATGATGCAATGGAGGTTGGCAATTTGATCTCTAGTTCCTCTGCCTTTTCTAAATCCAGTTTGAACATCTAGAAGTTCTCAGTTCACATACTGTTGAAGCATGTCTTGGAGAATTTTGAGCATACTTTGCTAGCATGTGAGATGAGTGCAATTGTGCAGTATACTTTGAACGTTCTTTGGCATTGCCTTTCTTTGGGACTGGAATGAAAACTGACCTTTTCCAGTCCTGTGGCCACTGCTGAGTTTTCCAAATTTTCTAGCATATTGAGTGCAGCACTTTAACAATATCATCTTTTAGGATTTGAAATAGCTCAACTAGAATTCCATCACCTCCACTAGCTTTGTTCATAGTGATGCTTCCTAAGGACCACTTGACTTCAGACTCCAGGATGTTTGGCTCTAGGTGGGTGAGGACACCATTGTAGTTATCTGGACCACTAAGATCTTTTTTGTATAGTTCTTCTGTGTATTCTTGCCACTTCTTCTTAATATCTTCTGCTTCTGTTAGGTCCATACTGTTTCTGTCCTTTATTGTGCCCATCTTTGCATGAAATGTTCTCTTGGTGTCTCTAATTTTCTTGAAGAAATCTCTAGTCTTCTCATTCTATTGTTTTTGTCTGTTTCTTTTCATTGATCACTGAGGAAGGCTTTCTAATCTCTCCTTGCTATTCTTTGGAACTCTGCATTCAGATGGGTGTATGCTTCCTTTTCTCCTTTGCCTTTAGCTTCTCTTCTTTTCTCAGCTCTCTGTAAGGCCTCCTCAGACAACTGTTTGCCATTTTGCATTTCTTTTTCTTGGGGATTGTCTTGATCACTGCCTCCTATAAATGTCATGAGCCTCCATCCATAGTTTCAGACACTCTCTCTCAGATCTAATCCCTTGAATCTATTTGTCACTTCCACTTTAATAGTAAGGGATTTGATTTAGGTCATATCTGAATGGTCTAGTGGTTTTCCCTACTTTCTTCAATGTAAGTCTGAGTTTGGCAATAAGGAGTTCAGGATCTGAGCCAGTCAGTTCTTGGTCTTGGTTTTGCTGACTCTGATGTTTTAAAATTTGTTTATTCCAAGAAAACATGAAAACCTTTGTCTACAAATGTGGAATGTTTTTAAAATGTGCCACTCAGGAAAAGCTGGGAACGATGTCTATGAACCTCAAATCCATCCTACTTGCTCTAGTTTAGGGCAGCAGATTCTCCAGCTTTATTGAGAAATGTTTAGCGATGAGCAGAATGTGTTTTGAAATCAGAAAGAGAAGATGTGCTTCTGTGCTCATCTGTCAGAACACAGAGACCTCGCTGCTCTTAAAGGCCAGCCAAGCATTGTCTTTTGATCATTGTGTACACACCCCAGTGACGTGATTGGGAGTGTCAGGTTGAAATCTTTCCAGACTTGGAGGCATCATACCCTGGACTTTTTGGACTTCCATAAGAGAATCCTTTCCAGGCTTAGAATCAGACGTAATAACAATGCAATCGTTCTTTAAAAGTTTCAAATCTAATTTAGTTGAGCTAAGTCCTGACATAACAAAGCTCCCCAGGTTCCTGTGTAGAAATATAATGACTTGATGTGGTTCACACTTCCATCTTTCAGAAGTTCTTCTGTTCCAGCTTACCATGGCCTCAGTTTCTCTAATAGTAATCTGTCTTAGACATTCTCTGAAGGAAGGTTTTAAGACAAAAGTTTCCATGTAAGTACTTGATCCATGGGTGCTGTAAAGCATGAAGCAAGTGATTCTGGAAAGCAAGAAGTGCTGGATGGTTGGACAGAAGGAGGAAAAGGCAACACAGACACTGAGTGGGCCACAGTCAGTTCTGTGGTCCCTTCTGAAGAGTCTTCTGGTGTGTTTCAGAATTAACCAGCTGAATATCAAAAGGAACATCTATTCCTTAGCTTCTACCCCACATTGGTCAAGGGAAGCCTCACTGATCCTCCCCTGCACTTTAGAATGACACATAAGTATTTACAGACATCCCAAGCAGGTGCATTGAAACCAACCAAATTTAAAACAAAAACCCAGGCAGGGATTGAGAGATATTAACACAGGCCTGAGTCAAGTGCTGTCGGGTTGCACTGGTGGGAAGCTGGCGGAGACCTTCAAAGAACAGGCCAACACTGCAATTCTGGAATACAATGTGGAGAAGATTTGAGGTAGAGCCCAAGAGGTATATTTCATTCCCTTTAGACTGCCCCTTTCAAGGTAGTGGCCAAACTTGCAAGGATTTACTGGGCACGTACCCAGAGGAAAACATAATTCAAAAAGACATATGTAGTCCATTGTTCATTGCAGCACTGTATTATAATAGCCAGGACATGGAAGCAACCTAAATGTCCATCAACAGAGGATTGGATAAAGCAGATGTGGTACATATATACAATGCAGCATTACTCAACCACAAAAAAGAATGAAATTGCATTATTTGTAGAAATGTGGATGGACCTAGAGACTGCCATACAGAATGAAGTAAGTCAGAAAGAGAAAACGAAGTATGGGATATGAACACATATATGTGGAATCTAGAAAAGTGGTATAGATGATCTTTTTTTTTTATTCTTTTTTTTTCCAATGACATTTTTTTTATTGGTTGGAGGCTAATTACTTTACAGTATTGTAGTGGGTTTTGTCATATATTGACTTGAATTAGCCATGGATTTACATGTATTCCCCATCCCGATCCCCCCTCCCACCTCCCTCTCTACCCGATCCCTCTGGGTCTTCTCAGTGCACCAGGCCCGAGCACTTGTCTCATGCATCCCACCTGGGCTGGTGATCTGTTTCACCATAGACAGTATACATGTTTTGATGCTGTTCTCTTGAAACATCCCGCCCTCGCCTTCTCCCACAGAGTTCAAAAGTCTGTTCTGTACATTTGTGTCTCTTTTTCTGTTTTGCGTATAGGGTTATCGTTACCATCTTTCTAAATTTCATATATATGTGTTAGTATACTGTAATGGTCTTTATCTTTCTGGCTTACTTCACTCTGTATAATGGGCTCCAGTTTCATCCATCTCATTAGAATTGATTCAAATGAATTCTTTTTAATGGCTGAGTAATATTCCATGGTGTATATGTACCATAGCTTCCTTATCCATTCGTCTGCTGATGGGCATCTAGGTTGCTTCCATGTCCTGGCTATTATAAACAGTGCTGCGATGAACATTGGGGTGCACGTGTCTCTTTCAGATCTGATTTCCTCAGTGTGTATGCCCAGAAGTGGTATTGCTGGGTCATATGGCAGTTCTATTTCCAGTTTTTTAAGAAATATAGATGATCTTATTTGCAAAACAGAAATAGAGAAACAGATGTAAAGGACAAACATATGGACATCAAGACAGGGAGAGGGAGTGAGATGAACTGGGAGATCAAGATTGACATATATACACTATTGATACTATGTATAAAATATATAACTAATGAGAATCTACTGTATAGCTCAAGGACACCTACTCAGTGCTCTGTGTTGACTTAAATGGGAAGGAAATCCAATAAAGAAGAGATATGTATACTCATATAGCTGATTCACTTTGCTGTGTGGCAGAAACTAACACAGTATTGTAGGACAACTATATTCCAATAAAAGTTAATTTTAGAGGATGGGGAATACGTGTAAATCTATGGCTGATTCATATCAATGTATGACAAAAAAATAAATAAATAAAAATTAAAAAAATAAAAAAGAGGATTAGCTGAGCAAGCTGCAGGCTTTACTTCTGCAACTAGTTCTAAAGCCATAATGGGTATCTTCATTCTCCTCTATGATCCATTGTGAATTTCCATTAAATTTGGCAAGACAGTCTAGTCGTCTGCCAGGTGGAGTGACCCTAGACCTTTATCCTCAGGGTTCAGAAAAACAACCACATTTTGGAGGGCTATGTGCCATCCTCTCAAGATTCTATGCCTATTAATACTGTTCTATTCTAAGTCAGCTATTCTACTCAGGCCAAGTGCTTCTGTGTGATGACATGTGTAATAATCTAATGGATTCTGTGAATATGGAACCATTCTTCTATCTCTTTAGCTGTAAAATTGGTCTGTAAACAGATTCTTCTTTTCAAGATGAAGCAGCAAAAGAGGGCAGCTGTGCTGTTCTTAGTCACTCAGTCATATCCAACTCTTTGCAACCCTGTGGACTGTAGCCTACCAGGCTCCTCTGTCCTGGTGGATTCTCCAGACAAGAATACTTAACTGGGTTGCCATTCTCTTCTCCAGGGGATCTTCCTAACCCAGGGATCGAACCCAGGTATCCTGCACTGCAGGCAGATTCTTTACCATCTGAGCCACCAGGGAATATGTTAAATATATGTGCAGCTTTCTATGTAATCTAAATAATGATTTTATGGTGGATGCAACCCACAAGTGTAACAGGATTCCTTTTGCAAATCGTTCAGTGAATCCAAGCTCATGTGCACATGGTGTGATGGTTAATGGTGATCAAAGGTTAGGGATTTTTGTTAAGAGAGCCATCTAGACTGGTGCCTTTTAGTTTCAGGAAGAGCCTGGTTGATGTCACCAAGTATGTGGGCGTTGAAAGAAAAATAGAAATTCCTAGATGTTTGCTACCTTCTCCTCCCCTTCCTTCTCCCTGGAACAGCTGTTTTAGCTTCAGGAAGCTCAAATACTGTGGGCCATTTAGAAAAAGAAATTGAGGGTTGAAACTCTGAGTTTGCAAAGTTCTGTTAAGAACAGTCATGAGTTTAAAAAGCAAAATTTTTATGGATTTCTCACCAGCTGCAAAGTGTTTTATACCAGAAAAAAAAAAAAAAAAAACGGGCAAGAATGCAGTATGGTTCATTTTGCAACTTAGAATAAAGACTACTTGAATTGTGTAAGAGAGAGAGCATGAGCAAAGTGTGTATACAGGCCCTGGGGCAGACACTGCACAGTGGGTCTAGGAAACAAAAGAAGTGAGTCTGTGCTGCTACTGGAGCTCAGACAGTGAGTGCCGTAGTTATTCATCAAGAATCCAAAGCAACAGCTGGTCTACAATGACCATGAAGTAGCCGAAATAGAGGCTATATCATTCTTGATGAGAGAAAGTTTGTGCTAGGTAGTCCATGGATAGCCTCTGTCCCTGACACAGTGACCACGTCATTCATAACTCATTGCATCAGTACCACTGGGCTGAATCAATAAAGTGATTGACACTCATGGGATGGGATGGATCACCTGGTCCAGTTGGTTATTGAATATCCCTTTGGTGGTGAACGCACATCAGTGGGCATTCATGTGGGGCATAAACATTTGGATATTCTAAGGCCACTTCCACGTTCCATCTACTTGCCTCTTCTCCAGATTTCCTCGTGTCTGAACATTGACTGCTGTGCCTTCAGGCACAGGAATCAGTGTATATTCATAACTCAAACCACTATCCCCTCCATACAAGATAAGCAATAAGTGGTACTATTCACAATTTTCAATACAGAGAATTACTTCACCCTGGTTTTGGGGGGCCACCTTTGAGGAAGGCTGCAGGGTGACTAAGTCCACGTCTTGCTAGTCTTGATGTAATACATTAAGATGTATTACATCTTCCCATCTGTGGACTGGACCCAAGTTCTTCCTCCTCTGTCAGTTCAGTTCAGTTCAGTCACTCAGTTATGTCTGACTCTTTGCGACCCCGTGGACTGCAGCACACCAGGCTTCCCTGTCCATCACCAACCCCCAGAGCTTACTCAAACTCATGTCCATTGAATCAGTGATGCCATGCAATGATTTCATTCTTTGTCTTCTCCTTTTCCTCCTGTCTTCAATTTTTCCCAAATCAGGGTCTTTTCAAATGAATCAGTTCTTCGCATCAAGTGGCCAAAGGATTGGAGTTTCAGCTTCAACATCAGTCCTTCCAACGAACACTCAGGACTGATCTCCTTTAGGATGGACTGGTTGGATCTCCTTACAGTCCAAGGGACTCTCAAGAGTCTTCTCCAACACCACAGTTCCAAAAGCATCAACTCTTTAGCACTCAGCTTTCTTTATAGTCCAACTCTCACATCCATACATCACCAATGGAAAAACCATAGCTTTGACTAGATGGATCTTTGTCAGCCAAGCAATGTCTCTGCTTTCTGATGTACTGTCTAGGTTGGTCATAACTTTTCTTCCAAGGAATAAGCATCTTTTAATTTCATGGCTGCAGTAACCATCTGCTGTGATTTTGGAGCCCCCCAAAATAAAGTCTGCCACTGTTTCCCCATCTATTTGCCATGAAGTGATGGGACCAGATGTCATGATCTTAGTTTTCTTAATATTGAGCTTTAAGCCAAATTTTTCACTCTCCTCTTTCATTTGCATCAAGAGGCTCTTTAGTTCTTCACTTTCTGCCATAAGGGTGGTGTCATTTGCAAATCTGAGGTTATTGATATTTCTCCTGGCAACTTTGATTCCAGCTTGTGTTTCATCCAGCCCAGCATTTCTCATGATGTATTCTGCATGAAAGTTAAATAAGCAGGGTGACAATATACAGCTTTGACGTACTCCTTTTCCTATTTGGAACCAGTCTGTTGTTCCATGTCCAGTTCTAACTGTTGCTTACTGACCTGCATACAGATTTCTCAAGAGGCAGGTCAGGTGGTCTGGTATTCCCATCTCTTTCAGAATTTTCCATAGTTTATTGTGATTCACACAGTCAAAGGCTTTAGCATAGTCAATAAAGCAGAAATAGATGTTTTTCTGGAATTCTCTTGCTTTCTCAGTTATCCAGTGGATGTTGGCAATTTGATTTCTGGTTCCTCTGCCTTCTCTAAAACCAGCTTGAACATCTGGAAGTTCATGGTTCACATATTGTTGACGCCTGGCTTGGAGAATTTTGAGCATTACTTTACTAGCGTGTGAGATGAATGCGATTGTGTGGTAGTTTGAGCGTCCTCTGTCAGTTGATCATAATTGTTTCAGGGTGAGTTTCTCAGGATGCCGACTTTGTTAAATGGATTTAAAGAGAGAGAAGGGAGCTGTGACGCCCCCTCTCTCTGCAGTGTCTCCACCAACCCTGCAAGAAGACTGAAGACCAGGAGACTCTTGAGAGTTGTCCTGACTGAGACAAGAGAACCAGGTCTTTAAAAAAAAATTATTTATTTTTGGCTGTGCTGGGTCTTCATTGCTGTGAGGGCTTTTCTCTAGTTGTGGTGAGCGAGGGCTACTCTTCATTGTGGTGAGTGAGCTTCTCATTGCAGTGGCTTCCCTTATTTTGGAGCACGTGTTCTGGGTGCACAGGCTTCAGTAGTTGCAGCTCCCGGGCTCCAAGCATAGTCTCAATAGTTGTGGCACATGGGCTTAGTCACCCTGTGGCACATGGGATCAGGGATGGAACCTCTTTCTCTGGCGTTGGCAGGTGGATTCTTTACCACTGAGCCACCAAGGAAGCCCCGAGAACCAGGTCTTTATATGCTTTTTCAGTGGTCACTGAAAGTAGGTACTCAAGGAAGGGAGTGATCTTAGGAAAAGAAGCTCTGTCCAGCTAAGGAAAACTCCCAAAGGGCTGACAGCTGAGGGCTAGCTGTTACAGTGTGTGACATAATGAATCCTTTATTCCTTAAGGGAGACCTGGGTGGTGAGTATCAACATACACCAGAGCAGTCAACCTCTAGAAGGTGTGATCTAAGGAAAAGGCATTGATACAGGAAAGACAATTTTCAAGGGTGTCTGTTCTTGTAATTTGCTTGTTCTTTCTGAACCTGCTCAAGTCTGAACCCAAGTAAAACACTCTCCCCACTCATACACAGGATAGCTGCTGGGCCTAGTGGACCTTATGGCTTGGTTGGTTATATAATACCCAGCTCATGGTGGGCAGCTCTGGCCCGATCGTCATCTGGTGTCCTAGGGAAGGCTCCAGAACTGGATATTCACATTTTAATTTATAGGAGACAAGCAAGCTAAATCACCATCAGGAAATTTATCACATTCATGAAGACCTTGTCCTTAGGAAACATCCGGCTCTGCTTTCAGTCTCTATGGTTTATTGATGACTATGGCAAGTCCACGGAGCACTGGGTTATTAGAACACTCGGGTACACATTAAAGTTGAAAGTTACCATATGGTGGAGCAAAAAATGACATACACTATATAAGATATAAGATAGCCTTACAAAATATCTTTGATTTGTTCTTTTGGAAACCAATCTCTGAATATAGGCACAATTGAAGTTTCTTTGTTTATAGTGTTTTCATCTCAGGATGTAGTTTCTTATAACCCTTAGGTTACTACAGATCTTGGTATCTTAATATCTAAATATCTTAAGATCTAGTTAATGCCTTTACCTATAATTAAACATCTATGTTTAAAAATATTAATCCTCTAGAAGATATACCAATCTTTTAATTATCTATTTTAATACTTGACACCTGTAAGTGGAAATTCTTAATATCTACATCTGACCAATAGATGCAAATTTTAGGAGAATTTATATATGAATTACATATATATAAATAAGAAGTATATACATATATCCAATATATTATATATACCTGATATATAAATATGAAAACTTAAGAGAAAATTAACCTGAATAGCATGGACTCAAATCTGCAAGAATATGTGGTGATTTTAACAGAAATCCTTTGAACTTCTTCCCATTAAGATGTGGGGTCTAACTACAATATTGTAAAGTAATTAGCCTCCAACTAACAAACATAAATGGAAAAAAAAAACTAAAAAAAGGAATGAGGAAAGAAAAACAGAAAAAAAAAAAAAAAGATTTGGGGTCTAAATTTCCCTCTATTTGAAACTGGACCAGCTTTAGCGATTCTCCTACAATTGGGTAGAATTTAGTAGATGTGCACTCTGTAACTTCAAGTTCAGATCAGAAAAGACTATGATGCTTCCACCTGATTCTCAGAAAACTTGCTCTGAGAGTATTTAGAAACCATGTAGATCTGGTTATGCTGATACCTCAATGCTGGAGAAGATAGAAGTACACACTTTAGTCAAGAGCTAGGCCTCCAGCCTATAATCAGCTCTAAGTGTCAGCATTTGAGAGTCTTCTTTCACAGCCAACCTTTTCAAACATTTTTGACTGAGTCTCCCAGCCAACATCTGAGAGAAACCATATCAGAGACCCTTAGGATGAATGGCTCAGCTAAGCATTCCTCAAATTCCTAATCTATAAAATGAAAAGAAAAGCGAAATTTTGATTTCTTTAGTTTTGAGATTATTTGTTAGACAACAATAATGACTAATTGGGGCTTACCAGGTGGCTCAGTGGTAAAGAATCCACCTGCAAATGCAGGAGATGTGGGTTCAATCCCTAAGTGGAGAAGATCCCCTGGAGTAGGAAATGGCAACCCACTCCAGTGTTCTTGCCTGAAAAATTTCATCGACAGAAGAGCCTGGTGGGTTACAGTCCATGGGGTTGCAAAGAGTCAGACACGACTGAGCATGCACCCAATACTAACCGACTGATATTGTCTGTACTACTCCTCTGCTTTACACATTCAGTTCACTCCTTTAATCTTGACACAAAGGCAAAGTGAGTGTTATTTCATTTTCAAAATGGCGGTGTTGGAAATGGTCACTGAGAAAAGCATGACTGTAGGTTGACCCGCAACCTGCAGTTGCAGGCTCCCCACCCCTTCCCCACCCTCAGCACGCATGTTCTGTCCATCATTCCCTCAATGGGAGCCATTTTCAAGGTTGGACCCTTGAGAGGGCTCTGTGTTTGTAAGATTATCTGGACAGTACACATGGCTGAACCCCAGGAAGACCTCTGTGTAAGTTTCTAAGATTCTGGCATGTGGGTGTGGACATTTACTCTTGCTGTGGCCACACAAGACAAATCTTTCACGTAAGTTCCCTTGCTTCTTAAACTGACCACCTACCAATATAGGTTCCCTTCTTTGGTCCCTCCCTGCCCTCCCTGGACAGGGGACAGTTTCAAATCGCCCCTGAACAACTCTGAAGGTTACAAACTGAGATGACGAAAGTGAGTTTCAAAGAGGTTTACACTCTCCTGATGTCATCCAGCTAAGAAGAGGCAGTGCTGAAAGTCAAACCCAAATCTGCCTAACTGTAAGCTAAAAAATATGATCTAAAGAGTCTTATATTTGTAGAGAAAGGCCTATTCTTTAAGTGGCAGTGGGTGGGGTAGGGGGAGAATGGGGAACATATCTGATATTAATTGAATTAAAAATACCCATATTTAAATAAAACAATTAAAACACTTTCTGGAGTTCAGCATGTGCAAGCTGGAAATGAAAAATTTGGATGAGAGGGCCCTAGTGAAACAAATTTAACTATTACCATATGAACATTGTTGCCTGAATAGTGATGATGCCAAATGGCTGAGCAAAAGGTATTGGAAATAATCTGTAACAACTTTTGTAAAGATGTTTTGGCATAAAAATGAAGAGCAATTTTATTTTGAAATACTGAAAAGCATGAGTGAAATTATAATTAGTATCTGTAAAAAGTGAATAATTATAGTGCTTTGATTTAAATGACCTTTGATGAAATGCTAGTTCTTCAGTAAGCCATTACCCATTTAACCTAACATAAGAAAGGAGAAATCAGGTTTCCTTTTTTTTTTTTGTCTTCCATCCCCTCTATAAGCCTACTGTCAAAACAGAAATATAAACTTTAAACTACTGTATCATATGCCAAGACTGGTTAAGGGACTGTAATTATTCTTGTTCACACACTAAACATATTTTTAATTTGTTCTGATTATGTATGTGGTTTGTAATTTATTTATACCAAATAAAAGCTCTTTTCTATTTCTATATTCTGCTTTGCTTATGTAGTTTTTTACATATTAACTCTGAATACTGGTAAAGAAACTTTCATCAGCGATTACCCCTTCACCTCTCTGATTGCTCTTGTGTCTCCTTCAGAGGTCTTATCCCTGTATGACCATTGATATTCAGGGAATAGGTTGAATGTTTAGGGTACCTTTACTAGGATTTGGTTGTTTAATCCATGGTTCTGGAGTATTCATACGTGGAAGGGTCACCCAGGGAGTATATGATTGACACTATAGATTCCTGGGTCATAGCTCCAGAGATTCTAATGTGAAGGATGCAGAGTGGGGCTTAGAGATCTATACTGATAAGGGGGATTCTACACTGTAGAGATCTACACTGGTAAGATCTTTTGCAGATGGCCTGAGTATCCTATTTGGATAAATGCTGTCCTGACTGCAATGCCAGTAATTTCAGTAACTTCTATCAGATTGTAGGATGCCATTTATTATAATTTACTAAATGTCTCAGGCTTCCCTGGCGACTCAGATGATAAAGAACCTGCCTGCAATCCAGGAGACCCAGATTCGATCCCTGGGTCGAGAAGATCCCCTGGAGAAGGGAATAGGCTACACATTCTAGTAAACTTGCCTGGAGAATCCCATGGAGAGAGGAGCCTAGCGGGCTGTAGTCTGGGCTGGGGTCACAAAGAGTGAGACATGACTAAGTGACTAACATTTTCACTCTTCAAGTGTGTAAACCTCATCCATATAAGGTATATAGGTTCTTAAACATTTCTTTCTAAATTTTTCATACTATAAAAATATTGATCAAAATAAATAAAACCAAATATATATTCAGCAAGGGTTACAGTATACAACAAACTTAGCACAGAATGTATCCTTTATAAAACTGATCCTAAGTATATGTGGTTGTATGTTTTTATTACATAAAATAGAATATATATATAAGTATAAGATATATATTCTATGACATAATTATCTACAAAACAAGTGCTCAGTTGTGTCCAACTCTTTGCAGCCTCGTGGACTGTAGCCTGCCAGGCTCTTCTGTCCATGGGATTTTTCTAGGCAAGAATAGTGGAGTGGGTTGCCATTTCCTTCTCCATGGGGTCTTCTCCACCCAGGGATCGAATCTAGGTCTCTTGCATCAAGATATATATTCTATGACATAATTATCTAGAAAACATAACAGTTATAACTGTACATTAAGAAAAACAATCATTATTTAAGTTAATTTTACTCTCTAGCGTGATTAAAAATTTCACGGCAATTTGCAGATAATAAAAACTATCCAAGCTTGCAAGTTGGCTGTTTATTTATTCATGTGCTTGCCATTGTCTTGAAATATCAAAGGTTGATATAAAACCTATGAATGATCTTACTAAGTGTTCTTAGACTTGATTTATCTTTACTTGTATACTCTTGTTTTTCAGACTATTTACCTCCAGTGTTTCTATGTAGAATTTCTCCTCATAATCTACAAATTGTCATATCTTAAAATTATCACCAGGTGAAATTAAAAATGAAAAGGACAAAGCTGGTAAAATTTCTTTCATCACAATTCATTTTTGTATTAATTTGGCAACAAGCTTATTAAGTAATCTGCACTACCAGACACTCCCTCAGTACTCAGAATATAAAACAATACAAGTTTACTGCTCACTAACAATGCCTACTAAAATAGATAACAGGTTTCTGCATTTCAAAATCTGTGTTTTCCCGAAGTAATCATTTTTGTTTCATATCCCTTCTTTGCTATTAAATTAGTTAGTGTAATATATTAAGAGTAGGGGTTTTGAAGTCTGCATTTGTAAGAACTCTATTCAAATTCTTGCTCACGGATGGATTGTGATATGAAATAAGAATACTTATAGAATAAGGATAATATTTAATTCACAGTGTTTATTTTCAGAGTATTTCAAAATTTCCCAAAAAAGCAAGGTAATGTGGAGGCTCTACCTTCAGTATGACAATGTGGGGGCCTCTGTGAACCTGCTTTCCAGCAAAAATTTTAAAAAATGTAAGCACACATACAACTGTTTAAAGTTTCTGGAAATGGACCTAAGGGCATACAGCAAATGAAGAATATTCATTCAAGAAAATCTACTAAAATTTGGCAAGAGCCATAAGAATCAATCGTATTTGAACCAAGACTCACTCCCTTCTTTGCTCTCCCATCTTAGTGAGATAGAAACTCCACTCCAGACTTGTGTGATCGAGAACACAGGACTCCCTCTCATTCAAGCTCCAAGTTAGAGGGCTGTTCTCTTAGGAGGGGCAGGCCAACAGCATTTCTCATCCTGTTCTGTTGTTCCTGGCTGAACCTACGTTACCAGCAAGTCTGACTGACAGGTGGGGGCTTCTTTCTTCTACTCAACCCCCACTCCTGGGACAGGGGCTCTACCTTGACTAAAGCACCACTGAGCACCATTGAAGCCTGTCGTTTCCCTTGATTGTAAGGTGGAGATTCCATACTGAGAGACGCAAGCTGAGAAGACCTGGGGTTACTGTTTGCTCCCCACCCCCACCTTCCATTCAGCGTTCAGCTCCAAAGCAGTATGTCTTAACATTGTCCTCACATCCAGCTCCAGATGACAGTGTTTTGGCCTATATATCTTTTTCTGGAAGAAGAATCAGGCTGTGTGTTGCACGTGTGCTAAGTTGCTTCAGCCGTGTCCGGCTCTGTGACCCCATGGACTATAGCTGGCCAGGCTCCTCTGTCTATGGGATTCTCCAGGCAAGAATAGTGGAGTGGGTTGCCAAGCCCTCCTCCAGGAGATTTTCCCCACCCAGGGATCAAATCCGTGTCTCTTATGTCTCCTGCACTGGTGGGTGTGTTCTTTACCACTAGTGAGATCTGACTTCATTTGCAAAAAAGTGTGAAAAAATTTAAACCCTGAGGTGTTCTCAAAACCAGCAGTAGTTGCAGCAATAAACATTTGATGAGATTGGTAGATTCATTGGGAATACAGGCAAAACTGTTGGCTAACTTTGCCAGGGAGAACCAGGGAAAGAGACAGCTGCAAAGAGTACTCCTTGGGTCAGAACAAACCTCAAACAGTGATCTTAGGAGCTGTCCCTTCAAAGCAGCTTAAATTTCATTGGCCTGTTAAACAATTCATGCCCAGGACATTGCTGAAAACAATAAAGCAATTAGCCAGCAATTGTTACAGTTTATTTATTTATTTACTTTTCATTTATTTTTATTAGTTGGAGGCTAATTACTTTACAATATTGTAGTGGTTTTTGCCATACATTGACATGAATCAGCCATGGTTTTACATGTGTTCCCCATCCCGATCCCCCCTCCCGCCTCCCTCCCCATCCCATCCCTCTGGGTCATCCCAGTGCACCAGCCCTGAGCACTTGTCTCATGCATCCAACCTGGACTGGTGATCTGTTTCACACTTGATAATATACATGTTTCGATGCTATTATCTCAGATCATGTTGCAGTTTAATAGGTAGGCGAAGGCAGAGAAAGAAACAGTTAAAGAAAGTGCTGCCAAACCACTGTCATCTGAGAATGATCTGGGTTCTCCAAGGCTGTGTGCCTGGACAGCAGCATCAGAGGCTTGACAGAGTCCTGGGTGGGGTGGGGTGGGTGACAGACTTCACATAAACAGCATGGTCAGTAATAGTAACAAGCCCCAGAGGGAAGGTACTGTTGCAGGAAGAAGGACCCCTTTGAGGGCCTAAAACCGGGCTCTTGTCTAACACTCAGAAATGAATTGTCTAAGGAGACACATGTGCTGACAAAGCAGGAGATGTTATTGGGAAAGGGCACCCGAGCGGGAAGCAGGAGAGTAAGGGAACCCAGGAGAACAGCTCTGTCACATGGCTTGCAGTCTCGGGTTTTATGGGGATGGGATTGGTTTCCGGGTGGTCTTTAGCCAAACATTCTGACTCAAGAGTCCTTCCTGGTGGTGCACGCCTTGTTCAGCCAAGATGAATGCCAGAGAGAAGGATTCTGGGAGGTGTTTGGACATGTGCTGTCTCCTTTTGACCTTTCCTGAACTCTTCTAGTTGATGGAGGCTTATTAGTTCCCTGTTCCTTACCAGGACCTCCTGTCATAAAACAACTCATGCAAATGGTTACTATGGTGCCTGGCCAGGGTGGGCGGTTTCAATCAGTGTGCTTCCCCTAACTATAACAGTACCGGAATTGCTTCAGTGTATTATCTATAATGTCATTTCCAACAAATAATTCTGAGACATGCAAACAAACAAGAACATATCACCTATACACTGGAGAAAAAAGCAGACTGTAAGTGACTAGATGTCAGGTTTAATAGATACAGACTCAAAGTAGCATTATAAATATGCTTAAGAAACTAAAAGGAAACTGACTAAAGAGGTAAAGAAAGGCATAATCGCAATGTTGCAACAAATACAAAGTATCAAATAGCTATAAATGATGAAAAAGGAACTACATGGAAATTCTGGAGTTGAAATTTTCAGTGAAAATTTCATTGGAGGGGCTCAACAGCAGACTTGAGAAAGCAGAAGAAATAATTAGCAAAGCTGAAAATAAATTGATAGGGATTGCACAATCTGAAGAGCAGAAAGAAAAAAAAGAATGAAGAAAGCTAGATACTCAAAAGAATATGAGACCTTACTAAGTACATCAATGCACACAAAGTGAATACCAGAAGGAGAGGAGAGATAAGAGCAAAAAAGGTGTGAAGAAATAGCAGCTGAAAATTCACAAAATATATTGGAAAACATTACACATCCATGAAGTTCAGCAAAGTCAAAGAATAAATGCAAAGAGATCCACAGACAGACAAGTCAGAGCAAAAATGGTGAAAGTCAAAGGCAAGGAGAAAAATCTTGAAAGCAGCAAGAAGACTATAACTCATTACTTACGGGAACCCCACTAAAATAAACAGGCAAATTCTCATCAGAAACAGTTGAGGTCAGACATCAGTGAGAGAACGCATCCAATGGGCTGAAAATCATATCTGTCAACCAAGAATCCTAAATGTAGCAAAGTTATTGTTCAAAAATAAAAGTAGGAAAAAGATGTTAAAAGATAAGCTAAAAGTGAAAGAATGCATTAATCACAGATCTATCTTTGAGAAATCTAAAGAAAGTTTTTCAGGCTAAAAGCAAATGATCTTTTTTTTTTTCAAATCCACACAAGAAAACAAAGAACTCTATAAAGGTAATTATGCAGTTGTGGATAATATAATTGTGAAAGAGAGTATAAAAGTGTATTTCTTATCTCTTCTTATCTCTTAACTGATTTAAAAATCAATTGTATAAAGCAAAACAATATATAATAAATTGTTGAACCTATGATATATAGAAATGTAATATATTTGCCATTAACAGCACAAAGGAGGTGAGTGGGAACACAGCTTAGCTGGGCTTAGGAAAATTCCAAATGCTACCTCAAATTCATAGAAACAAAGCAGTACATCCAGAAGCAATAAAGGATGACTATTCATGGTCTTTCCCATAACCTCTCTTTGCTAAATGTGATACTGATTTTATGTGCTCGGTTTTTCACCCTCTCCTGAAATCCTAGGTAGTTCCCCTGCTGGTACTTTTGTGATGCAGGAGGGAAAGAAGAGAAAGAAGATCAAGAGGCAGGAGCCAAGGATCAACAAGGGGTCCCTTTGCTGCATTTCCCAGGGAAGCTGAACCCCAGGAGTTAAGAGAAGTTGTATGTAAGAAAAGAGAAGTTAAAGAAGGATGGCTGTGGAATTTCATCAGGATGTTCAATCAATTTACATAGAAAGGAGAACTAATTTTGACACTACCTTTTGCTTGCTGATCTGTGCTTTGGATAGGAAGCTTTCTGAGCTACACTATTTTTAGGAAAAAAAGTACCTACTACATTCTCTACTACATTTTCTCACATTTGCTTCAAGTTTTCCCTTAGTGATTTTTTTTCCCATCTTATATTTTAGACATTTTACCACTTGGCTCGAATGATATTTTTTATTTTTTACATCAGTAATGGTAACGCTGATGCTGAAGCTGAAACTCCAATACTTTGGCCTCCGAAAAGGAAGAGCTGACTCACTGGAGAAGACTCATGCTGGAAAAGATCGAGGGTAAAAGGAGAAGGGGGTAGCAGAGGATGAGATGGTTGGATGGCTTCACCGGCTCAAAGAACATGAATTAGAGCAAACTCCAGTAGATAGTGGAGGACAGGGGAGCCTGGTGTGCTACAGTTCACGGGGTCACAAAGCGTTGGGCACCACTTAGCAACTGAACAACAACAATGTTAATTAATAATCATCTTTATTATTTCATTAATGATATTAATTGTTAACATTTCCTAGCCAAATAAGAGGCAGTTTGAAATAGAAAGAGTAGTTAAGTGAGACATTGCGTTTTAGTACACTTTCTGTCATAAATACCCTGGTGTTGGATTATCTATTTAAATCCTTTGAGTATCAAGTCTCTAACCTGTTAAATGATGGAGATGAATTGCTCAGGAGTTGCAGGGGTAGACTTCAGTAGGTTTATGAACACCCAGAAACTCTATGTACAATTTTCTCAGTGTATATGTTTAGTTTTTGTTTGGTGGTTTTAATCAGGAAAGAGATTCTATAGTTTTCCAATGACTTCCCAATGATAGAATGATTTCCCAATGATAGAGTGACTTCCTTAGAAAGGTTAAAAAAAGCCCTCTGGACTGTATTTCAAGATCTCTTTATACCTTTAAAATTATGTAATAGCATTAACTAAACATTGCATTTTTTTCAATCTTGAATATTCTAAATTTGTTTACCTGTTGCCATGCAAAATGTGATTGCTTCTCAGTTTATTCAGTGTCTTACTGTCTGTGAAAGGACTGGTTCAAAAATGAAAAACATTTTGTTGGCGTCTCCTGTTATGTATTCCTACATCAGTACTCCTTTGATTCACAAAGGCTGTGTGACTGCTTTTGTATTGGAATCAAAAGAGAGGTGTCACCAGTTCTGCTTGTTGTTTGTTTAAATCTATCTTTTCAGTTGGAGTCTTTTTTTTTTTTTTTACTTTTATTTTTTTATTTTATTCAAGTACAGTTAATTTACAGTGTGTTAATTACTGCTATATAGCAAAGTGACTCAGTTGTATATATATAAAGCCATGAAAGAATGCATGTATATATGTGTGCATACATATGTATATATATGTGTGTGTACATATATACATGCATTCTTTTTAATATTCTTTTCCATTATGGTTTACCATGGGACATTGAATATAGTGCCCTGTGTGATGCAGTAGGACCTTGTTGTTTATCCATTCTATATATGATATTTTTCATCTGCTAATCCCAAACTCCCATTTCATCCCTTCCTCACCACCCCACCCCCACAAGGCAACCACAAGTCTGTTCTCCGTGTCTATGAGTCTGTTTCATAAATAAGTTCATTTGTGTCATATTTTAGATTCCACATACAAGTGATATCATATGGCATTTATCTTTCTCTTTCTGACTTACTTCACTTAGTATGATAATCTCTAGATCCATCTATGTTGCTGCAAATGGCATTAATTAATTCTTTTCTATGGCTGAGTAGTATTCCATTTTATATACACATCCTATCTTCTTTATCTACTCATCTGCGGATGAAAATTTAGGTTGTTTCCATGTCTTAGCTAATGTGAATAGTGTTGCTGCTGGGAAAGGGGGCTCCTTCCAGGGCCTGAGAGGGGGCTCTTGTCTAACACTTAGAAATGGATTGTCGGAGGAGACACATGTGCTGACAAAGCAGGAAAACTGCCATGTAGCCCACAGTCTCAGGTTTTATGGTAATTGGGTTAGTTTCTGGGTTGTCTTTGGCCAATCATTCTGACTCAGCATCCTTCTGGTGGCATGCGCATCTCTCAGCCACTGTGAGGATTTCTGGGAGGTTGGCAAGATGTATTGTCTCTTCCCTCCTGTGGGCTGGCATGCTCCCCGCCTCCTTTCAGCCCCTCCTGAATTCTCCTGGTTAGTTTTTTTTTTTTTTTTCCATTTATTTTTATTAGTTGGAGGCTAATTACTTTACAATATTGTAGTGGTTTTTGTCATACATTGACATGAATCAGCCATGGATTTACATGTATTCCCCATCCCGATCCCCCCTCCCACCTCCTTCTCCACCCGAGTTGGAGTCTTAACAGATCATTCAGTCCAGCCCATTCCTGAATGCTGAAAATAAGGAGCGTGAAGGGAAACTAAGCATTTCACTGATTTAATTGAGACTACACTTCTAGTCCTGAGCAGCCCTGGGGTGAGTATCTTTCCACCACTCTTTCCAGTCTTTTTAGAGCCTTATCTTGCTTTTTATGTTGTTTGTTTTTTGCTTGTTTTTCTTTTTTCCAATCTCTTAGAGCTTTGTTTTACTTTATGCTGAGATTTTACACCTCTATTTTATACTCAGTCATGAACTATACTGTCCTCTTACAAAAGCACAAGACAGTGGGAAATAGTCTCCTGTGATTCAAGCAGTAGTGGGATGAAGCATGAAAAAAAGATTCCTTTAAAAGATATTTGAGGAAGTACAGCTTTGTTTCATTTCTAGTGAAGGGGGCAAAGTAATTTAAATGGATCTTGTTTATTAATTGACACATAGATTGAATTGTACTTAAAAGCACACACTGCAACTTTAATCACAGTTTAATTCTTGCCTTTAAGGTCTTAGCTATTAATAACACTTTTTCTATAGATGATAGTGTGATTCAGTACACAAAATAAGGGAAAGTGGAAAGCCTATTTTATGTGTAATGTTAAACACAGAGAACACACTTATTTTCCTTGATGTTTGTGAGCTAGTCAAAATCATCTCACCTTTATTTGCCCCAGAACAAAGCTAAACAACATTCCTTCAAGAACTGGGGGAATACACTATTTAAATCTTATTTATAGAAAACAGTGGAATATTTTCCAGGTGACTGTTTCTGATAAAAGCAGGTAAAGCTCATTAAAAAAAAAACAAAACAATGAACACACATACGCAACTTTTATATGACCTGCTATGGAAGGATATAGGAAAATTTCATATCCTGGAAAATAGTTAAAGAAGGCATATCGGTCAGGGTCCTGCCAGAAAAAAAAGAAATTATTTGAAGTCCTTCAAACACAAGAAAGTCGATAAAAGGAATTTCTGATACATGAATAGAAGAATAGCTGAACTGGTTTTGATTGGAGTAACCCAGAAATTAGCTATAGCAGGAAGCCCTTACTTCCCCAGTGGAGAGTAAAACAAAGGGAGAGATGATATTACTAGAACCCAGAAACAAGGGCATCTGAAGAAGGTAGAACCACAGCAGTGGCTGCCTAGCAGGAGATGAAGCCATGGATAAAATACAGTACCTGTAAGAATAGTCTCTGGAAACAGGAACACCCCAGCTTCTCCTCTCCCTAAACTTCCATGAGTTTCTCTCAATGCTAAACTTACTGGGAAGCTGAGAGTAGGGAGTCTGGGAAATACAGATTAACATAATGCAGAGCAGAGAGGAGAAAGAGTAGTGAAGGACTCTGATAGCTGACAGGGAGAGGACAAACAACTGGAGAGATAGTCTATTTGCAGAAACAATACCAATTATTCAATTATTATATGGCAGTGTAAGAAAATATGTAACCAGGTGCTTAAAATTAGACAGATGGATACTTTCAGTTTCAGTTCAGTCGCTCAGTCGTGTCCGACTCTTTGCGACCCCATGGACTGCAGCACGCCAGGCCTCCCTGTCCATCACCAACACCTGGAGTCCACCAAACCCATGTCCATCGAGTCGGTGATGCCATCCAACCATCTCATCCTCTGTCGTCCCCTTCTCCTCCTGCCCTCAATCTTTCCCAGCATCAGGGTCTTTTCAAATGAGTCAGCTCTTCGCATCAGGTGACCAAAGTATTGGAGTTTCAGCTTCAACATCAGTCCTTCCAGTGAACACCCAGGACTGATCTCCTTTAGGATGGACTGGTTGGATCTCCTTACAGTCCAAGGGACTCTCAAGAGTCTTTTCCAACACCACAGTTCAAAAGCATCAATTCTTCGGCACTCAGCTTTCTTATATCCATACATGACCATATCCAACTCTCATATCCATACATGACCACACTAGACGGAACTTTGTTGGCAAAGTAATGTCTCTGCTTTTTAATATGCTGTCTAGGTTGGTCATAACTTTCCTTCCAAGAAGTAAGTGTCTTACTTTCATGGCTGCAATCACCATCTGCAGTGATTTTGGAGCCCAGAAAAATAAAGTCAACCACTGATTCCCCATCTATTTGCCCTGAAGTGATGGGACTGGATGCCATGATCTTACTTTTCTGAATGTTGAGCTTTAAGTCCATTTTTTCACTCTCCTCTTTCACTTTCATCAAGAGGCTCTTTAGTTTTTATTCACTTTCTGCCATAAGGGTGGTGTTAATCTGCATATCTGAGGTTATTGATATTTCTCCTGGCAATCTTGACTCCAGTTTGTGCTTCATCCAGCCCAGCATTTCTCATGATGTACTCTGCATATAAGTTAAATAAGCAGGGTGACAATATACAGCCTTGACTTAACTTTTCATTAAATATGAGACTTATCTCTGGTTGGAAGACACATAGAATCAGGAGAAGCTGAGATGAGATGTGACTTGTCCTGTGACAAGATTTGATGTGGAGAAAAAGTAGGGAGTTATAGAGGGAAGATATGTAGTTAAAAAAAAAAAGGCAAAGAATTATCTGGAAGTATAGGTATGAAATGGGGGTGGAGAAGGAAATAGGTGGTGTGCTCAAGTGAGGAGACCAGGAGAATAACTCCTTCCTCCTCTTTCCCTTCCTTTTGTTCTTACTTCCTTTCTCCATTAAATCAATAAGTGTTTATTGAGCACCTTCTATTTGCCTTTTTAAAAACTTTTTATTTTATATTGGAGTATAATCAATTATATTAAATAGACAGCATATTAAAAAGCAGAGACATTACTTTGCTGACAAAGGTCTGTCTAGTCAAGCTATGGTTTTTCCAGTAATCATGTATAGATGTGAGAGTTGGATCATAAAGAAAGCTGAGCACCAAAGAATCGATGCTTTTGAACTGTGGTGTTGGAGAAGACTCTTGAGAGTCCCTTGGACTGCAAGGAGATCCAACCAGTCCATCCTAAAGGAAATCAGTCCTAAATATTCATTGGAAGGACTGATGCTGAAGCTGAAGCTCCAATACTTTGGCCACCTGATGTGAAGAACTGACCTATTGGAAAAGACTCTGCTGCTGGGAAAGGTTGAAGGTGGGAGGAGAAGGGGACAACAGAGGATGAGATGGTTAGATGGCATCACCCACTTGATGGACATGAGTCTGAGCAGGCTCCGGGAGTTGGTGATGGACAGGGAATCCTGATGTGCTGCAGTCCATGGGATCTCAGAAAGTAGGACATGACTAAGTGACTGAACTGAACTGATAGTTAACAATGTTGTGATAGATTCAGGTGGACAGCAAAGGCACTCAGCCATGCATATGAATATGCATACACATATACATATACATACACATATGCATATGCATATGCATATACATATACATATATCCATTCTCCCCCAAACTCCCCTCCCATCTAGGATTCCACATAACATTGAGCAGACTTCCCTGTGCTATATAGTTGAACCTTGTTGATTATCCATTTTAAATATAGAAGTATACATGGCAATCCCAAACTCCCTAACTACCCTGCCTCCTAACTTTTCCCCCTGGTAACCATAAATTCAATCTCTAAGTCTGTGAGTCTGTTTCTATTTTGCAAATAAGTTCATTTGTATTGTTTCTTTTCAGAGTCCACATATAAGGGATGTCATATGATATTTCTCCTTCTCTGTCTAACTTGCTTCACTCACTATGACAATCTAGGTCCATCTGTGTTGCTGTTAATGGCTTTATTTAATTATATTCGCCTAGTGTCCCATCACTCAGTCATGTCCAGCTCTTTGTGACCTCATGTACTGCAGCACGCCAGGCTTCCCTGTCCTCCACCATCTCTGGGAGTTTGCTGAAACTCATGTCTATGGAGTCTGTGATGCCATCCAACCATCTCATCCTCTGTTGTCCCCTTCTCCTTCCTTCAATCTTTCCCAGCATCAGGGTCCTTTCCAAGGAGTCAGCTCTTCTCATCAGGTGAGCAAAGTATTGGAGCTTCGGCTTCAGCATACAATAACCTATAGTAGGCACAAGAGACAGTGAGTAAAAAGGCCTGGCTCTTGCCTTTGCAGAGCTTACAGTTTAATTAAATAAATAATAAATGCATCATTAAACAAAGAAATGTGTCATTTCAAGTTGTGGAAAGGCTATAAAGGAAACAAACATGATGACATTAAACATTAAAATGTTCCATAATAAGAAATAGATCAGATCTTTAGACCCTTTATGCAGGAAGTGTTAAACAATATTTTAGTCATATTTCCTGGTACTATGGAAAATGATTCATTGCAGATTCTTGACCAAGGAAGTGGGTGGCATGGGGGAAAAATGATGTTTTTTGCTTTTTGTGATGGAGTAGACTCAATATACTAGGCTATGACAGCAGGATAAAATATAAATTTAGACTGTGTCAGCAGTTGTGGACAGAAAATAGCTAGGCAAGATATCTCAGTACTTAACGACAACTTTGATTTGGGATTTAAGAAGAAGTCTGTTTGATGAATTTAACTTGGTTGTTGGTGTTAGTCGCTCCAGTTATGTCTGACTCTGTGCGACCCTATGGCCTGTAGCCTGCCAGGCTCCTCTGTTCATGGAATTCTCCAGGCAAGAATATTGGAGTGAGTAGCCATTTCCTTCTCCAGGATATCTTCCTGACCCAGGGATCAAACCCAGGTCTCCTGCATTGCAGGCAGATTTTTTACCATTTGAGCCACTTGGGAGGTCAGAATAATAATGATGTCATTAACATGAAAAGAGATGTTGGGAAAAGAAGTAGATTTACAGGAGGAAAGAACTGTTTTGAACACATAATCTTAAAGATGATGTCCATTAGATAATGATGCAGATTATTCACTTGATGTGAGTGATTTATTTGTAAATAGTTAATAAAGAGAAACTGCAGTGTGGGGATGGTCAGGGTATGCTCATAGAAATTTGGAATTTTGTAATATGTTTTTAAGACAATGACAGAGTGTAAAACCAGCTACATCACCTTTGCTTTTATGCTGTCTTCTAGACTTCCTAGGCTTGAAATAAAGATAATGTACTAATGTATTTGATACAGTATTGCACAGTAAAGTCCACAAAAGCACAACCACTTACAGAGCTGAAAGGAAATAAATAAATAAATAATTTTTAAGAAAGCTTGTGGTGAGAAAAATCAGACTATTTTCTCAGACCAGGCATGATTCTGCCTTGCTCAAACTGCTGTTAGTTTCTGCCTTTTTGGAAATTGGAGGCCCAGAAAAAGTCACATGAAGATAAATTACATCTGTTTCTGACTTGTTTGGTCAATCTCACTTCTGTTAATTATTTGTGTCCTTGGCTAATTAAGTTTGAGATTTAATCTAATCTGTGTGTATCTGGGGAGGGTAGGGAGGTCTATTTTTGTTTATCCACAATCCCAACACAAAAGACTGTAAGTTCAGCAATGAAGATTGTAATACACTATTATTTTCAGCTTGGAAGTTAAGAATAAAAAGTGTGAGCAATACTTCTTTGCTAGAGATTTCTCTATTTCAGTGTTCAAGAAGAGGTTTCATGGCAACTGCTTGAGGATACTGCAGTAAGAATTCAAAGTGAAACTTGAAACTAATATCATATTGTATGTTAACTATACCAAAAAAAAGAATTCAAAGTATGAGGAGGATGAGGATTAGATGAGATTGTGTCTAAGATATCTTCTATCATAAGCTTTATTGTTATAATGATATCAACACAATGAAGTTAATAATAATTTGAGCGCTGTCTTTACTTTAGGGTATAACTCAAACAAGTTGCCACTGGCAAAGTAGAAAGATGAGTCTTATCTGCAGCAAATACTTCCCACATCCTGACCAATGAAATAATGGAAAACAGACTGGGAAAGCACAGAATTCTGAATCATATTACAAAGGAAGCTTTAAAGTTTCCAGGAAAGTTTGGACAACTCTCCTTGGGAGACTCTTGTAAGGTGCACAGAGGCATGAATTAAGTGCTCATGAGAAAGAGGATTTTTAGAAGCCAGAAGAAGATAGATGTTTAAATATGCTTATGCTATTTTATTTGAAACCAAAAAAGGAGACACTGGGATTGTTTGTCATATCTTAACTGTTGCTGAGAAACTAAGAAAGGTATTTCCAAACTAAGATGCCAGCTAACGCTGGAAAACCTTGGGGGCTGCTTGCCAAGACTGTAAACTCCATTTGTCACAGAGCCTGTGTAGTACAGAGCTTCTTCTAAATTTATCGTTTCCATTTGTTTTTGTCATGGGATTATAAACAATGTGAGGTTAGACGCATGAAATTGCTATATGTGTTGCTTCTTTTAGCTCTGTCAGAAGCAGCTTTGTTTAATATCAACTGCACTGTTAAAATCTATAAGGACTCAAATCCACTAGATCATAAAGTTTTAAAAGGTTTAGGGATGGTTACTTTGTTCCTTTCTGTAAGTTCTACATTGCCACCGATGAATGAATGAAAGAAAAGAATGAATAAATTATGGACTAAAAATCACCCTAGAGGTGTTTATTCAATGTTTTGTAAACTGTGCTATTGAGTAGATATGGTAAATAGGGCCATATGAAATTGTTGACATATTATTATTATTGATCTACAGAAGTGGTGATTTCCTGTGGTTCATCTGACTAGTTAGTAGTTCATTTGTCTTTCCTTCTCTACAGTATCATAATCAGGATAAATCAGTTTGTTAGGCCTCTATTAAGGGCCAGATATTCAGATAAGTGTTTTTCCATGTTATCTTATTTAACCCTTAAAGCAACCCTAGTAGGCAGAATTCTAAAATGGCTCTGAGATCTCCACCCCAGTGTACATTTTTGTATATTATCACTGGGACTGTGAACCTTATAGATTTTATGAATATAATTAGATTGTTATGTAGCACCATTGACTTTAAGAAAGTGAGATTATCTGGGTGGGCCAGACCTAATCAGACAACCCCCTTAAACAGTATGGGTGCATAGACGGAACAAAGAGCAAGTCAGAGGTTTGGAGCAAGAGAAAGATTTGATGGGAGGGAGATGTTTCCATTGCTGGCTTTGCAGATGAAGGGACCGGATGTCAGGGAATGTGGCAGCTTCTGATATTGAATGGTTGTCCACTGACAAATGAAAGAATAAAGAAGATGTGGGACATATATATAATGGAATATTACTCAGCCATAAAAAGAAATGAAAGTGGATGGGCTTAGAGTCTATCATACAGAGTGAAGTAAGTCAGAAACAGGAAAGCAAATGTTGTATATCAACACACCTAAGTGGAATCTACAAACATGGTACCGACGAACCTAATTTCAGGGCAGGAATAGAGATACAGCGGTAGAAACTGGGTGTGTGAACATGGGGCAGGGCAAGGGGAAGCTGGGATGAACTGGGAGATTAGGTTTGATATAAATACACTACCACGTGTAAAACAGATAGCTAGTAGGAAGCAGCTTCCAATACAAGGAGCTCAGTTCGGTGGGCTGTGATGACTTAGATGGGTGGGATGGGGGAAGTGGAGGTCCAAGCTGGAGGAGAGGGGGTGGTATATATATATACATATAGCTATTCACTTCACGGTACAGCAGAAACTAACACAACATGATAAAGCAATTATATTCCAATTTAAAAAAAAAAGGTGGTCCTACACCTACAGTAATAGGAAAACAAAAGACTCAGTACAGCAAGATCAAGGACATACATTCTGCCAACAGCTCATGAGCTTTGTGCAGGCTTGGGCTCAGTCACTCGGTCGTGTCTGACTCTGTTGCCCCATGGACTGCAGCCCGCCAGCCTTCTCTGTTCATGGGATTTTCCAGGCAAGATTACTGGAGTGGGTTGCCAGTTCCTCCTTCAGGGGATCTTCTCGACCCAGGGATGGAACTCTCATTTTCTACATCTCCTGCATTGCAGGCAGATTCTTTACTGCTGGAGTCTAAACCCCAGATGAAAACTGTAGGTATAGCTGAAACCTGGGTTTTATCTGGCGAGGCACTGAACAGAAAACCCAATCATGTGTGATCCACAGAAAGTGAAAGTATTTGTGTTGTGTTTAAGTTCATATGTTTGTAGTGTTGGTTTTACAGCAATAGAAAATGAAGGCAAATCGTCTAAACCTTTTCATTTCATGTTACAAAAAAGGAAAGACTTGATAGTAATGCCTAATTTTCTCAAGGACAAACAGAAAATGTTTTAACACAAAGATTTTTGATTATGTGTAATGTGCCCTTACGAAAGAGGTTTGGAAGAAGAAGTGAGAATTAGACTTCTGTCAAGTTCATGGTAAATTCTCCAGAGACGAGAGATCACAAAAAAGTCCTAGGGAAGGTCCCTTATTTGTGACTCTACCATGCTTTTGATATTTCTGGGTGTTTTTATGAGGAAGGTAAAGAGCCTCTGTGAACTCAGTTTGGGTATGATCAAAATGTATTTGGCAAGAAAGAATCACATGGTGTCAGGTGAGCTTTAATATCTTTTAAAAGTTGAAGATGCATTTGTGGTTTGTGGCAACTTGCAGAGTTCATGTGATTCCTCCTTTCTTTCTTGCTGAGAAAACAGCACACCAAGCCCAACATGTGATGAACTATTTTCTTATAAATCACATTATGCCATTTCCTCACATGTTGCTATGTTTTCTGTGGATATCCAGGACTAAGAAAAGCAGCATTTAAAAAGATCACCCAGTTAGCTCCATATCTTATTATGTTAAACATTGTGTGTGCATGGGGTGGGGTGAGGGGGTTTGTGTGACTATTTGATATCATTTTGATTTCTAAAACTGTGGTATGGGATGGTCATATTTCATATAAATCATGTAACTTCAAAAAAGTCCTGAGGAGTTTTTTTGTTACTTATAATCCCAATATACAGAAACTTACTGGTTTTTTTTTTAAATTAGCTTTCTTCTAGACATAGAATATTTATTTGCAGATAAAAGGTAGAACAAAGATTAATAGACTATAATACTATTTTAAAATAAATAAAATAAAATTTTACTTGGGAGAAAAGAAATTAAAGGCATACTGAACTTCAGATAATTGACTTACTAACCCCATGATATGTTAGTTCTAAAAGAACTCTCTGAAGCAGAAATGGGAAAACTTCTTATGTAGAATACCAGTTAGTAAGTATTTTAGGCTGTGAGCCACACACTTTCTCTCACACATATCCTTGTGTGTGTTTATAGGGGAAGGGGGGCATGTTTTACAACCTTTGATGTATTTAAAAACCATTCTTATATCCAGGGCCAAACAAAAACAGGTCATAAGCTAGAACTGGCTCAAGCAAAAATAAAATATTATGACAAACATTAAAAGATTAGAGTGATTTTTTTTAGGTAAATTCTTTTATTAAAGCACAATATACTAAGAAAATACACAAATCATGAGTGCATAGCTCAAAACATTTTCACAAAGTGACCTCATTTGAGGAATAGACTGAATTGGAATAAAGAAAAGAGACATTTATAGCAGCTCAGAAGCCACTCTTCTGCCCTGGCAGCCATGGAGGCGTAACCCAAGTCTGTCCTTCAGAAAAGACTTGCTTTTCAGCTGCCTGCAGTGCCAACAAGCTGACTGCCCTGACCTGCAGCTCTTTCATGTGGCCACTGAGGCTCAGGTCTTCTGGGGCAACCTCAGCCAGTAACCAAATCCAGCGGGGTTGTTACGGCCTGACCACTTCTGGCCAATGTATTGATGAAAGTGAATGTGTTAGTTGCTCAGTCATGCCCAACTCTTTTTGTTAGTCGCTCAGTCATGTCCAACTCTTTTGCAGTCCCACGGACTGTAACCCTCCAGGTTCCTCTGTCCATGGAATTCTCCAGGCTAGGATACTGGAGTGGGTAGCCATTCCTTTTTCCAGGGGATCTTCCTGACCCAAGGATCAAACCTGTGTTTCTTGCATTGCAGGCAGATTCTTTACTGTCTGAGCCAGCAGGGAAACCCCAATGTACTGATAGAACTCCTCTGTTGGACAATCATTTTGTGGAACTTCCCATTGGATTGGCTGAGATTTTCCGTAGCCCGCGTTACACTCTGAGGTTTTTCTTGCTCCATTCTGTTTTCTTGCACAGGTGTCAGAGATTTCTCAATAAGGCTTTCACCCAGTTGTATTTTTCAATTGTTACATGTCAAGAAATCTATTGCTGTCCTAATTTGTCTCAGCACCTGCTTCCTAGAGGACTCGGACTGACATCTATCCCCTTCCATCCTCTCCTCCATGGTATCAAGTATAACCACTACCCCCACTTCTAAACCTTAGGTAGTTCCCTAGATTAAATTGAGCATCAGTTGAATCGTACACTAGATAGTCTTTTGTAACTGGCTTATTTTGTTCAGTATTCTGTTTGTGAGATTCATCTTTCTCATTCTTATGGCTATGCATTGTTCATTCTTGTTTAGTGTTCCATTGTATGAATGCACCATGATTTATTTATCCATCCTACAATAGATGGACATTAGTTGATGGTATTATCATATAGAGAGTTGTCATAAACATGGTTGCATGTGTCGTTTGGTAAACATTTGATTCATACCTTTTGCTTGGGTTTATACCTAGGACTGCATTACTAGGTCATATGGTGCGCATATGCTCAGCTTTAGTCGGTTTCATCAAACAAATTTCCAGTGTTCTTTTATAAATTTACAGTCTCATCAGCAATGGTAGCTCCAACTACTCCATAAAAAAGTCTTTCATATTTTAGCCATCCTAGTGGATGTAAAGATAATTACATTATATTTATAACTTGAATGCTATTGAGAAATAGAAAGCAGTTTGTATGTTTATTGGCCACTTGGATGTTCTCCTTTGTAAAGTGTCTCCAGGTATTTTGCATATTTTCCCTTCTACTGTATTCCATTGTACACATTTTTCATATTGATTTTTTGATATTCTTTATATATTCTGGATAGTAATTATTTGTTTAATATGTACATATATATTTCAAATATATTCTGCTGTTTTTACTCTTTCAATGGTGTCTTTTCATGGAAAGAAGTTTTTAATTACAATGTAGTCTAATTTATTACTTTTTCTTTATGGCTAATACTTTTTGTGTTTATTTGCCTGCCCTAGGAAATAATATCATGGAGATGTTTTCCAAAGTCATCTGCATTGTTTTAACAGTTAGCTTTTGACTATATTTTTTGTGTATTAAATGAGGCTGTGGTCATTATTCACTTTTTAATAAAAACATTCAATTTTCCAGCACATTTATTGAAAAACCATCTTTTCAGCAATGCATTAAATAGACATCCAGATCATAAAAAGAAATGATGCTTTCTCTACTTTCAATTTGGTGTCATTGGTCTGTTTCTTCTTCCTTGTCTTATTATCATATTTTCCTAATTAGTAGAGCTTTGTACTGTATCTTGATATATAGCACTGCAACTTTCAGCTTTGTTCTTCTGCAAGAATGCTTTGGCTACTCTTGGGCCTTTAAATTTCCTTAAATATTTTATCATCATCTTGTCAATTTTCAATCAGTTCAATAAATTAAATCTATGGATCAAATGAATGACAATAGATATTTTTACAATACTGAATCTCCAAACCTTGATCATGGAATAGCTTCACATATATTAAATCTTCTTTAATTCCTCTTACTCTTTTTTTGGCGTGAAGGTCTTCTACACATGTTTTACTGTACCTATTTCTAGATGTCTATTATTCAAATATTTTTTCTGCTTTTATGATGCCCTTCCTGCCTTCCCTTTTCCTACTTGTAGTTGTAAGTTTGTTCTCTATATCTGTAAGTCAGTTTCTGTTTTGTTATAGTCTGTTTTGTTATATTGTTTTATTTTTTTAGATTCCACATATAACTAATAATATAGAGTATTCGCCTTTCTCTGACATTTCAGTTCAGTTCAGTTCAGCCACTCAGTCATGTCTGACTCCTTGCGACCCCATGAACCACAGCACACCAGGCCTCCCTGTCCATCACCAACTCCCGGAGTCCACCCAAACCCATGTCCATCGAGTCGATGATGCCATCCAACCATCTCCTCCTCTGTTGCCCCTTCTCCTCCCATCCTCAATCTTTCCCAGCATCAGGGTCTTTTCCAATGAGTCAGCTCTTTGCATCAGGTGGCCAAAGTATTGGAGTTTCAGTACATTTCACTAGGCATAATGCCCTCCAAGTCCATCAATGTTGTTGCAATTGGCAAAATTTCCTTCTTTTTTTTGCTGAGCAGTATTCTATTGTGCGTGTATGTATACATATAAATATATATATAAACGTACCCACAAGACTTTTATCCATTTATCTGTTGGTGGACTCAAGTTGCTTTCATATCTTGGCTGTTGTAAATAATGCTGCTGTGAAAATTGGGATGCGTTTATCTTTTGAGCTGAATTTTCTCCAGATATACACCAGGAGTGGAATTGCTGGATCACATTGTAGTTCTAATTTTAGTTTTATGAGTTACCTCCATACTGTTTTCCATAGTGGCTGTATCAATTTACATTCCTACCAACAGTGTACCAGAGTTCCCTTTTCTTCACATCCTTGTCAACATTTGTTATTTGTAGACTTTTTGATGATAGCCATTCTGACTGGTGTGAGGTGATATCTCACTGTGGATTTGATTTGCATTTCTCTGATGATTAGCAATGTTGAGCATCTTTTCATGTGCCTATTGGCCATCTGTATGTCTTCTTTGGAAGATTGTTCAGGTCTTCTCCTTTTTAAATCAGGCTACTATTTTTTATATTGAGTTTTAGAAACCACATGTATTTTAATATTACCCCATATGAATATTAAATATAATATGTAATGTTTAATTTTAATATCAAATACTGACATCAGTTGCAAACATTTTTTCCCTTCAGTAAGTTAGATATCATCATTTTGATGATAGTTTTCTTTGCTATGCAGAATACTCTGATATAAATCATACCAATATTTCCTTGGATCTGTCTCTGAGGCAAAGGAAACATAAGCAAAAATAAACAAATGGGACCTAATTAAACTTAATAGCTTTTCTTATTATTATTTTGAATGAAGCTAATTGTTTGTTAAAGAATCATGTGGGGATAAATGGAGGTAGTGAAATAAACCAGTCAGCTTCTTCATGGAATTACTATTGCAAATATACTCAATAAATTTGCTATTTCCTTGCCCAAGGGACAACTTTCTTGTCACTGTTATTGTTGTTGTTAGTGTTTAAGAGGGTTACTGAGGAAGTCTTTAGGTCATAGCTCTCTGTGTTGCTACCAGACAACCACTTTATGCTTTTTCTCCTTGATCCTGTTTTACCCACTAGTGGCTCCCCAGGCGAGCATGATGTTCACACAAATACTTAATCAACACATTTGCTCCTCTAGTTTCACTTCCCTTTACATTCCTTGCCCTCACACAAGGTCTCTAACAGGGTTTCATCCATTTTTTCATGTGATACACACACACCCCTAGTTCTTGTCTCTATCAACAAGAGATATTTGTATAGGTCCCTTGTGATAATGCTTCTGAACTTTAAGAAAATTATTAAAAAAATTGGTCAAATCTCATTTTTCCTCTGCATTTTGGTCCAGATTTTATAGAAATTTGCAAGTGTGTGTTGATTTTCAGATTTTCTGTGTTTTAAATATTTATTATTTTTCATGAATTAAAAAAAGGAATTGGAAAAAAACTTTATTCTGCTATATTTAAGAGTCCAGCCAGTACATTTTGAAGTGCTCAGGTTATATTGCACCTTTTAGGTAAAATAGATACCAAAGATTTGTGATGCTTCCTTTGTGCTTCGGGCGTTTTAGGATTTCTTGAGTCCTGCAACACAAATGTTAACAGCATTTTGAATAAAACTCTCAGCTTAAGTGGTACTTATTAAAGGGAGTAGCGTAGTGCAGAGGCTAATATCATCGTGTGAAGTTACAAAAGCGTAGGCTAAAGTATTAAGTTTACCACACACATGTTGTATAATAGCTGAGAAAATTGCTTAATTTCTGTAAATTTTAATTTCTATTTCTGTATGTTGATGATGAAAATACCCACCTCACAGAGATGTGGTAGGAAGTAAATGAGATAACACAGAGAGAACGATTGTTGCGTAATTGTTGCTAAATAAACTACTGACAAATGTCCGTTGTCAAAGTTACGTTTTTTCCAGTAGTCATGTATGGATGTGAGAGTTGGACCATAAAGAAAGCTAAGCACCAAAGAATTAAAGCTTTTGAACTGTGGTGTTGGAGAAGACTCTTGAGAGTCCCTTGGACTGCAAGGAAATCCAACCAGTCCATCCTAAAGGAAATCAGTCCTGAATATTCATTGGAAGGACTGACGCTGAAGCTGAAGCCTCGATACTTTGGCCACCTGATGCGAAGAACTGACTCATTGGAAAATACCCTGATACTGGGAAAGATTGAGGCAGGAGGAGAAGGGGATGACAGAAGTTGAGATGGTTGGATGGCATCACCAACTCAATGGACAGGAATTTGAGCAAGCTCTGGGAGTTGGTATGGACAGGGAAGCCTGGCGTGCTCCAGTCCATGTGGTCGCAAAGAGTTGGGCATGACTGAGAGACCAAACTGACTGAAACAGTGACAATTACGATTATTATTCTACATAAAGATGTCTGACTAAATCAAATTGTGAAATTGTTATAAAGTTTAATTGCAGAATTCCATTTTTTATAATCCTTGGACAGAGAGAGACATGTAATTCTCCATATACAAGTAAAATCATGTTGCTGGAGAAACAGAAAACTTGTAGGCAATGATTCCTATGTTCTAGGACATTCACATCTGAGGGTTGAGCTTACTGGGAGAAAAGTTTTGCACATGGAAGTGTATGCCAGCTGGTGGCATGTTATCTTTGCCTTGTCTACACCCTGACCTTTCAGCTTTATAACTTCCAAATGTTTATATAATGAGAACTGCCCTTTTAAAATTGACACAGTGATTAAAATTGAAAATGAGAGCCGAGACTGTTCTCTAATAAATAGGCTGGATCTGAGCATACATCTGTCCAGCAAAAATCTTCTAAGCAAGCAGGCATACATTTCTTTGCTTGTATCTAAAAAGTGAAGGTGACATTTATACCGTTCAATAATTTTTCTCTCCATCTGTTTATTCAATGGTGAGATTTAAGTTGGCAAACGCTACATTCACATTGATACTATTCCTAGGCTATCTTTCAAGTATTTAGCTTTTAGAGGGATGCAGCCAGAGTCTTGTTGACACATACATCTCTTATAAATTTCAACTTATAAGAAAACACTCCTTCAAGAAGAGAACTGTAGTCAAAGCAGAACCTACCCTACTCTGTTGGCAGTTCATCTTGCCAATGGATCTCCCAGCTCCATCAGTTTCCCAGATCCTCTAATGGGTTGTTTTAATAACTTTCCAATCATATATATAGCTTTCTTCATACCTGAATAGAGATGTATCGCAATCATGCAAAACCATCTTTCTCAGTGACTAACGGGTGCATTCCCCAAAGCATATTAAGAATATCCACAGTAACTTCAGCTTTATACTTAAAGGAGAATAAACATTCATGAATGAATGAATGGTATTGTGCTCAGTTGTGTCTGACTCTTTGCTACTCTTTGGACTGTAGCCCACCAGGCTCCTTGGTCCACGGGATTTTCCAAGCAAGAATATTGGAGTGGGTTGCCATCTCCTCCTTCGAGAGATCTTCCTGACCCAGGGATTGAACTCGCATCTTCTGTGTCTCCTTCACTGAAGGCAGATTCCTTACCTGCTGAATCATCAGGAAAGCCCATAAAGATTCATAGATAAGATTAAATACAATAGATATTTTTATTCAAATATAATTAAAATCAAGTCACAGATGTCGACTGACAAAGGCATTTTAATTTTTTCTCTTTTTTACCTAGCTTTCCTCTACCTAAATTCTAGTCACAGTGGCCTTCTGATTTCTTGATCAAATTAGATCCATTTAACTCGTTTGTAGGGTCATTATCACTAGCTGATTCCTTTCCTGGGAATACTCCTCCATATTCATTTCTCAATTCAAAAGTCACTCCTTCAATCAACTTTCCTGACCATTACTGTTTAACCTAGAACCTTGTTTTATTTTCTTCAGAGTGCTTAACATTATATAAAGTTATTTTATGTTTTTTTTCCTACGAAGTCATTCTCCCTCCACTAGAGTGTAATCTACATGACAACAGGTGCTTGTGTTTTGCAGTGTTTCCTGTGTGTAGAAAAGGCTTGTAATACAGTAGGTGCTCAATAAGTATTTGTTGAATAGGTGAATGAGTGACTACTATTTGCCAACCAGATTTCAGCTTTCTTCTAAGCTTCACTGAGGTTTGATTCCAACACCTTTTGTTTTAAGCTAGGATCCAAAACTAATCAATTTAAGTCATGGTGACCACATTATATAATATTCCATGATACATTTATATCCCATGATACACACTGTTCAACTTTATTTCTGGTTACAAAAATCATTTTTTTTTCATATTCCTATTGTGAAACAATACAGACCTATTCAATTAATATAGGCTCAGTTGTGTCTGACTCTTTGCGGCCCTATGGACTGTAGCCTGACAGTCTCTTCTGTTCATGGGATTTTCCAGGCAAGAATACTGGAGTGAGTTGCCATTTCCCTCTCCAAGGCACCTTCCCCATCCAGGGATCAAACCTGGGTCTCCTGCAATGCATTATATAAAAAATGACTCCATCCCTTAGCTCTACTCTCTGGAAGCAGCCACTATCAAACTTTTCTTGGGGATTCTTTGAGAAAGCTCTCACCCCCCCTCCAAAAAATATATATATATATATATATATAAAATACACACTACTCTGACTTGTTTTTTATTTTACAATGGATTTTGATTTTAAAACATACAGATCTACTTCATTCTTTCATTAGGTGCAGAGTATCCCATTGGAAAAATCCTGATTGGCATAAGTTTACATGCATTTATGAGACTGTATAGGATATATTTTCAATAAAGGGTTTATTGGGGCAATTTTTCATTTATTTCTGGGCAAGAATTTTACTCTTTTAAAAGATAGCTAATTATTACTTTGTTCTAAAATAACATAAAATAGTTACTTTTTTCCAAGTTTCATAGTAAATCTTCTCTTTGAAAGGAAAAAGTATGAGACAAGTATGTACCTTCTTTCAGTTTCAGAAAAACAAGATGGTATTTTTAACATTGCTTTTGGTTAGTACCTTTAAACCTAGCAAGTGAATATACAGTATATATCTATGTATGCTTTTACTTTGGAAATAGTAGCATGTTTTTACAGTAGAATTGTGAGAGATTAGTTGTTAAGGAAGTGACTGTGTTATTTTATTGAACTTTGAAGATAAACATCTAGAAATGCATCCACCTACTGTTCTATAATAAAACGTTTTTATTTTGAAATAACTTTAAACTTACAGAAAAGTTGCAAATCTAATACAGAGAATTCACACACACCCTCCACTCAGATTTCTGGTGGCTCAGTCAGTAAAGAATCTGCCTGCAATGCAGGAGACCTAGGTTTGATCCCTGGGTCAGGAAGATCCCCCGGAGTGGGGGATGGCAATCCACTCCAGTATTCATGCCTGGAGAATTCCATGGACAGAGGAGCCTGGTGGGCTACAGTCCACGGTGTCTCAACAGAATCAGACACGACAGTGATCTAACCAACACCATCCTTGAAGATGTCAGTGCATTTCAGATTCCCATGATGTTAAACCTTAGTTCAATGATCAAACCAGGAAATTAACATTAGCAAGCTCTTATCAGCTGAACTAAAGACTCATTCAAATATTAGTTTCCCTGTTATACTCCTTTTCACTTTCATAATCCAGTTAAGATCCCACGTTACATATAGTTGCTGCATCCTTCATCTTCTCTAAGCTGTGACAGTTCCTGAGTCTTTCCACATCTATTGTGACTTGGTATTTTTCATCTCATGGTTAGTTATTTTGTAATTCTGATGTTGTCTCATGATTAGAATGAGGTTTTGGCAAGAAAACTGCAGAAGTGATGTATCCTTTTCACTGCAGTATACCAAGGGGAAAATTATTTTTATAATGTATGCATTATAGCTAGTGCTATAAACTTCAATCACATGGCTTATGTGGTGTTTGCTAGGTTTTTCCAATGTAAGTTTACTATGTTCCCTTGGAAATTGATAAATATCTTGGGAGAGATATTTGAGGTTCTGCAAATATCCCATTTCTTCTCAAACTTTCATCCACTGCCTTCTTTATCCATGGGTGGATTTTGCTTGATTCAATTATAACTGTGGTGTTTACCTAATGATAATTCTACATTCCCCTCAGTACTTCTACATTTATCCATAAGTCTTATTGATATAAATAAGTAATTGAGTAAATAAATAAAAGAAGTAGAAACTCTAAAAGAGTTTCTTATGGATATTTATTTTATTCTACAGATTTTAATTAAACACTGTCATTACTTTTTTGCTCCAATTGTTCCAAATTTGGCCGTTGAAAATGTAACAGAATATCATAGACTGGGTGACTTAAGCAACAGAAATCCATTTCTCGCAACTCTGGGGACTAGAAATCCATCAAAGTGTAAGCAGGTTGGGGTTTGCAGACACCCGTCTTCTCACGATATGCCTACTGTTTGTGCATGAACATCCTTTGTGTCCCTCTTTTTATAAGGACCACAGTCCTAGGATCCCACCCTTACAATCTCATTTAACTTTAATTACTTCACTAAAGGGTCTATCTTTAAATGTAGTCAGATCGGGAATTAGAACTTCAAGGTATGAATTCAATACATAATATTTATTTATCTTTAAGTGTCTAGTGGTCAGTTGGCAGCCACCCACAGCCTCTCCTTCTGTACTTGCAATCTGCTTCTGCTGAGGCTACCACGGTGTTTCCTTGATTCCTCATTTTGCCTTTTCTTTCTGTTTCTCTAGTATGAAAAGGGCTACGATGAAGCTTGCACTCGTTCTCTCTCTTAATTCTTACTGCAAGTAGAGTCATGGTTTGAGCTCTTCAGGCCTGGCTGATTATAGGGACACTGCATATGAAAGGTCAGTATTTGTCGATGTCCCTTCAGAAACCTTTTTAATTTGCTATTAATTCCCCTGGATTTGATATCTCTTAGAGAAGGCAATGGCACGCTACTCCAGTACTCTTGCCTGGAAAATCCCATGGACGGAGGAGCCTGGTGGGCTGCAGTTCATGGGGTCGCTAAGAGTCGGACACGACTGAACGACTTCACTTTCATTTTTCACTTTCAAGCATTGGAGAAGGAAATGGCAACCCACTCCAGTATTCTTGCCTGGAGAATCCCAGGGACGGGGGAGCCTGGTGGGCTGCTGTCTATGGGGTAGCACAGAGTCGGACATGACTGAAGCGACTTAGCAGTAGCAGTAGCAGTCATAGTCTAAGATCTACTGTGTAGATCACAACAAACTGCAGAAAATTCTTCAAGAGATGGGAATACCAGACCACCTGATCTGCTTCTTGAGAAATCTGTATACAGGTCAGGAAGCAACAGTTAGAACTGGACATGGAACAACAGACTGGTTCCAAATAGGAAAAGGAGCATGTCAAGGTTGTATATTGTCACCCTGCTTATTTAACATATGCAGAGTACATAATGAGAAATGCTGGGCTGGAAGAAGCACAAGCTGGAATCAAGATTGCCAGGAGAAATATCAGTAACCTCAGATATGCAGATGACACCACCTTTATGGCAGAAAGCAAAGAAGAAATAAGGAGCCTCTTGATGAAAGTGAAAGAGGAGAGTGAAAAAGTTGGCTTAAAGCTCAACATTCAGAAAACTAAGATCATGGCATCTGGTCCCATCACCTCATGGGAAATAGATGGGGAAACAGTGTCAGACTTTATTTTTTTGGGCTCCAAAATCACTGCAGATGGTGACTGCAGCCATGAAATTAAAAGACGCTTACTCCTTGGAAGGAAAGTTATGACCAAGGTAGACAGCATGTTAAAAAGCAGAGACATTACTTTGCTGACAAAGGTCTGTCTAGTCAAAGCTATGGTTTTTTCAGTGGTCATGTATGGATGTGAGAGTTGGACTGTGAAGAAAGCTGAGCACTGAAGAATTGATACTTTTGAACTGTGGTGTTGGAGAAGACTCTTGAGAGTCCCTTGGATTGCAACGAGATCAAACCAGTTCATCCTAAAGGAAATCAGTCCTGAATATTCATTGGAAGGACTGATATTGAAGCTGAAACTCCAATACTTTGGCTACCTGATGTGAAGAACTGATTCATTGGCAAAGACCCTGATGCTGGGAAAGATTGAAGTCGGGAGCAGAAGGAGACAACAGAGGATGAGGCGGTTGGATGGCATCACCGACCCACTGGGCATGAGTAAACTCTGGGAGTTGGTGATGGACAGGGAGGCCTAGCATGCTGCAGTCCATGGGGTCGCAGAGTTGGACACGACTGAGTGACTGAACTGAACTGAGTCATGGTCTATGGTTTCTCTGTGCTTTTCTAATTTTACTGCAGTTGTGTTCCCTCTGTCTTCCATCCTCTATTTTAGTTGGCTTTGAGAAAGTGAGATGGAATGCCTTTCTTTGGCCATTATATTTAATTACAGATAAGCTACTGGGGAATTGGGAGAAAATGGAGAAGGGGGTGGCAACCCACTCCAGTACTCTTGCCTGGAGAATCTCTTGGAGAGAGAGGCCTGATAGGCTACAGTTCAACGGGTCACAAAGAGTGGGACATGACTGTGTTACTAAGCACAACTCTCAGATAAACTAAGATAGTCATTGGTATTATTAGTATTACAGAAGTTCTAAAACGAGAATTGTGACTATTAACGGAGACTATATACTGGTCAATTTTAAGACTTTTCTCAAAATATTTGTCTGTGCTCTTTATAATAACAAATAAAATAAGAGCCACCAACATGTATTGAACTCTTACACCATGCCAGGTATTGTGCTAAGTATTCATAATAAAATCTAATTAACTCTTGTAACCACTCGAAAACAGAGATAAGAGTATTAAATTTTACAAATGAGAACACTTGTTCAAGGCCACACAAGTGAAAAATATGAGAGCTGGACATCAAAAGCTTGTCTATCAACGTAAACTATATATTTTCAACTACTATTTTATAGAGATTATTTTTGGAAGAAAAAAATGCAAAGAAATAAATACAGAAGACACAACAATATCAACAAACATACTTCAATATCTTATAATGCCATTTCATTCACTGAATATTTCTAATAACTTCCCTACAATGTACATTAATTCATAAATGTACTCATCAAATAAAGCAAACACATATATGCCACGGTCATTATTATGGATAATTTTTCACCTACAAAAGCAACATATTGCCTCTGTTCTGAGTAGCCCATTTGTTTCATAGTTAGTTACTTCCTTATACACCAGCTCTACATAGGGAATGAGTCCTGGCACTGGTTACTTTGTACTAATATGGCCAATACAGATTGATGCAGTTTTCTCTCCATGCCCAAATATCTATTAACATGGAGAAAATCTGGATTATCTGTTACTGAATGTGCAAAAATGAGTTCAGCTTTCTGTGCTGGATGATTGAATGCATCCCTGGATCAGCCTATCAAGGTTTAATTGAACTACAAATCCAGTGATAATTGGAATAGAACTTTGGTCCAAAACAGAACACAAATAGTCTAAGCTTTAGTTAATGAACAGAAGCAAATGGAGACTTCTTGCATTCATGGCATCCTTTGATTTTATCAACCACTCAGAAACCATGGCATTGTAATATTTAAAGTGAGCAGTTATATATGAAGTGGTCACTTTGTGCTCATAAATGAGGCTAGAGAAATAAAATATAACAATAGGACATTTTAAAATACCTTCATCTGTGTCTTAGATTCCTCAAGACTATACATTTCTTCCTACAGTATTAATGCAGCATTAGGCGCTGTGCTGTGCTTAGTCACTTAGTCATGTTGACTACAACCCCATGGACTGTAGCCCGCCAGGCTCCTCTGTCCATGGGATTTTCCAGGCAAGAATACTGGGCTGGGTTGCCATGCCCTCCTCCAGGGGATCTTCCCAACCCAGGGATCCCACAATACGAATGGATTCTTTACCGTCTGAGCTACTATGTACCTAACTACAATTAGGTACATAGTAGTTGCTAAACACATGTTTGATTTGCATGTATAAATGGTTAGTCTTTGGAGGAAATAGATTAGTAAATAAGATATAATAGAATCTACTCATCACGAAAGTTATATCTGTCGATAAAAAGATTTGGTCACTGAATAAGAGGATGTTTATCAGTTAGTACAGTAGTTACCATTGTCAACATTTTCAACTGACATTTTGAGTGAGTTCATTGTTTTAAAATTAACAAAACTAGGTAAGCTGCAGGCAAATTCACCTAACATTGTCACCTTGTCAAGGTTTGAGAGCTGTGATGCTTGCTTCTGAAATACTTTTGAAAATTTCATTACTTTAAAAAATGCACATTTACAAATGCCCAAGGAACTATAAAGTTAAAAGTGATTGAGTAAATCACAAAGACAAAATTGTAAAGATGGAGAAGAGATTCGAGGTTGCTAGGGGTTGGACATGAGCTGGAAGAGGGAGAAGGGTGTGACTACAGAAATCTCTTGTAAGATGGTTGTGATGATGGAATCTTGTGGTAGCTGTAAGAATCTGCGCGTGTAATACATGTTTTAGATGGCACTTGTAATAAAATGGTACAGACACATTGTATCAAAATGAATTCTCTGTTTTTCATATTTTTCTATTGCTACATAAGATGTAATCATTCAAAGGGACCGGGGTGGATGGTACACAGAACCTCTTCACTATGTTTGCAACTCTTTGTGAATCTATAATTATTTCAAAGTAAAAAATATAAAAATGATGGGGCTGAGTTAATCTTGACTGAGTATAATAGCTGTGAGTTGTTTTCCCTCACTGCTTCCAAATAAAAGTTTTCTACAATTCTACTCTGAATGATGCTATTTACAAGCTGTACATACTAGAGCTTTTGACAAGCAGTTGCAGGTGGCATATCAATGTACCAGCTGCATCGTAGGCTCTTGTTAAGTGACAAATGCACGGTATTCAACCTGATATTTCTCTTTAGAGGGCAGAATATCTCAAGTGTTTGGTTCCAGACATTGTTGTGACACTTACTGGTTTCTACCTTTATTGCATATATGGTTTATATATATTTCACCAGTTTAATAAAAAATGTGAAATACTGGAGTTGTACTGATTTTATAGGTTTCTCTGTCATGTCAGTTTACTTTGAAGCAATATATCAATATTCTGTTATTTGCTGATTCTTTCTTGTGTTCATATATACATATATTATGCTTAGGTGAGTAGTGTAGATCTTCCTTATAATACATAAGTAATGCTGTGAGACACATAGCTGGAATCTTAGTATATATGTATAAAATTTGCTGAGAAGAATACTAGAATTCTCTTTCCTTGTCATCAATGTTAGGAACCCCTAAAAGGCAAATATACCATCTCATTGTTTTAGTTTGCATTTCCTCAAAAATTAGTGAAATTGAGCATAATATTTACTTCTGTTTGTGTTTCCTAGTTTACGAATTGCCTCTTTGTAGTGATTTGTCCATTGTTTTTCTACATAGATAATATTCTTTCCCCAGTTGTCTTAAGGAGCTGCTTTGTCTACATGGAGCTTGAGTTGTATGTGTTGAAAATAGTCCTCCTAAGTGTATCTTCAATGGGAGGAAGGCGAACACGTTGTATTCAAGAAACTGATAACAAAAGAAAGTAAACAAACAAGCAAACTGGGTGTGGCTGATAGAAAAAGAGTGAAAGGTAGCAGGAGTGAAAAACAGTGAGAAGTATAGAAATATGGAGGCTATGTAAAGGATTTTAGTTTTTATCCTGAAGGAATGAGAAGCCTCTGAAATGTTTTAAGTTAAGTGTGGGTAGGATGAAGTATGGAGATGATGGTGATGTTGTAAATGAGGTTTATTATAAGAATTCTTTAAAAATAATCAATCTAAAACTCTTAGCAAAGAATGGAACACAGTAAATATTTAACAAATATCTGTCGTTCATTGTTAATATGAATATAATGATGACTATTAACATTTCCATCAGAAGGTGACTGAAGTCTGGTGAGGCTAAATGATTATTCCAATGACATGGCTATAAAGAATCACAGATAGAGGTTTCTAGGCTAGATCTCATTCTCATTCTGATATCCAGAGTGTGAGTATGTCTACAGCAAGCAATTCATGAGCTCACAACACAAATCTAGCCAGGAGAGTGATCCTGTTACAGGGTAAACATTAGGAGTATTAACAACAAAAACGCAATCGTGCATTAGGTCACTCTCACGGGAGTCATACCACATGAGTGTGATTAATGTATTGGAGGCCAAAAGACTCAGTTACAATAGCATTTACACAGAAGAGGTCTTGGGAAACAATATTATCCTCATTATAGAGTTAGTCGGCCAGGATTTACAAGTGCCATTTTTTAAAATTAAATAATCTGCAAGCTTCGTGTTCACAAACACGCACATACTCTATGAGCCCTCAATAAATACTATCTGACTGACTGACAGATAAACACCCCCATAAACAGATAAACACTTCTAAGTGAAGTGCAGCCATATATTTAAAGAGGCAGTATCAGATCTACGTGTATAGAGATTAAATATATGAGGAACAGAGTGAAAATGCAATAGTGAAAATCTCTTTCTAAATTGTGAGCTGCTTAAAGAGCAAATGAATAACCCTACAGCAATTATTAAAGTATCCCAGATGAAAGTTCTATAAAATAGCTTTAGTCCACAAATTAGATGCTCTTCACCAATTCTAAACAAATCCATTTTGTAACTTTAAATCTTTACCCCATCTATCAGTTAACTTGCAAATAACACTAACAGTGACCTTGTTAATATGTGTGGTATATCTTGAGAAGGAGATACAATTCAATATAAAGAAATAGGAGAGTTGAAACTGAAGACCAGGAAGTGGGCATTTCATTGGGACTCCCTGGCAGTCCAGTGGTTAAGACTTGGCCTTCCAGTGCAGACAGTTGGGGTTCCATCCCTGGTCAGGGAGCTAGATCCCACAGGCTTAATGGCCAAAAAACCCAAACCCAAAACAATATTGTAACAATATCAATAAAGACTTTAAAAATGTCTACGTTAAAAAAATATTTTAAAAATTCTTTTTTAAAAAAGCAGGCATTTGATTGCATCCTCTCCTCTCAGTTCTCAGTATGCTTAAGTCCTATTAAATATCCTTACCTAAATTAATGAATAAATCCTTAATAATGTAACTGAAATGCAGCAACACAGACTCACAATCTTGATGTAAGTACTTAAGTAGTTTTAATGGTCTTAAGTGAGATTTAATCTTCCTTAATATTTTTGATTTCAATTGGAATAATTTAGTAAACCATTTCTTTGTATGTTTCTTTAAATATGTGTAATACCTGGTACAGAGCTGGGCTTTTAATAAGCAAGACATGTCTTCTTTGCTGATATTAGTTACTGACTGATAGTGAAAATGACAATTTCCCCAGTAACAAAGGTCTATTTAGCTTCAGTCTCTCATGACGATGGGACTGTAGTGAGGAGTTCTGGGTGTGAGAACTGAACTCACAGGATGAGAGAGCTGATGGATCTCTGGAGGACAGGACAAGTCTGGTCGAAAGATGGGTCCTGCTTTCCGGGCTAGCATAGGTTAGGTGCTTGAATTGGTAAGTTATTCTGGCCAGACCCAAAAGAGAAGCTGAAGCCCATGAGCTCACCTTAAGAGGGAGGCTAAAGGATATAAAGAGCAGTAAGTACGAGTGAAGAGAAGACTCTAAATCCTGGAATAAAGGCATGATCCAGCCAATTGGATTAAGGGGCCAAGAAGAGGGTTTTGTTGTGGTGGCCATTTGTTGGTTTTGTTTTAAGAACTTGTACTCCCCATTTCTTCCAGTTATATGGTGTATTGATTTCAGTCATGCCTAAGACTAACTGAATATTTTTCAGCATCCCAGTCACTGCGTCATTTTTTGCAGAGGTTATAAGTTCTTTGTAAGAAGGACTGAAAATATATAGTGACACATTTTAAAGATTGCAAGTAGCACAATTTCTGAATACTGTATTAATAGGGTAATAATGAATACTGTTGATAGTGTAGAAAGTGGCTTATAAAATGCCTGAAATTATGCTCTTCCTATACCTATTTCTTCACTTCCCTCTTTTGCTTGAAAGGGGGCTAAGATGGAGTGGAAGGTACAGGTCTGCAGTGCTAGGCATTCAATTTATCTTCTAAAATGACATCAAATGTTTTCTTCCTAGAGTTTTTAATAATCCTGTAAGAAGCTATTTTTAGGCCAAATTTAACTGAGAGAATGTTTAGAGAACAAAACTAATGAGCCTAATATTAAATATTAAGAGGTAGAATTTGAAACTAAGAATGTTTAAACTTCAGGAAGGCATACCATGTTTCTGGTTGGAAAGACGCTATTATATAGAAGGATGTAAAACAATTCCAATCTATATACACATTAAAAAAAGTTACAGTCAAAACTCCAAGGTAGCTTGTTTTAGCTGATCAAATAATTTTTGAAAATATATGGAAGTATAAGAATGTAAGAATTGACAAGAAATTTTTAAAAAGAAGAATATGATGGAAGAACTTCCCCTATTAGTTAATAAAACATTTTAAAGCTGCAAACAAAACCATATGACAGGAGCATAAGAAAAAGAATAAGTGGATAATGAATGATTTTGGCTGTAAACTCCTACTAAAATTACATGAAGAGTAATTTCCTAAGGACTGAATACCTCTACTTGGAACAACAGACTGGTTCCAAATAGGAAAAGGAGTATGTCAGGGCTGGATATTGTCACCCTGCTTATTTAACTTATATGCAGAGTACATCATGAGAAACGCTGGGCTGGAGGGAGAACAAGCTGGAATCAAGATTGCCGGGAGAAATATCAATAACCTCAGATATGCAGATGACACCACCTTTATGGCAGAAAGTGAAGAGGAACTAAAAAGCCTCTTGATGAAAGTGAAAGAGGAGACTGAAAAAATTGGCCTAAAGCTCAACATTCAGAAAACTAAGATCATGGAATCTGGTCCCATCACTTCATGGGAAATAGATGGGGAGACAGTGGAAACAGTGTCAGACTTTATTTTGGGGGGCTCCAAAATCACTGCAGATGGTGATTGCAGCCATGAAATTAAAAGACGCTTACTCCTTGGAAGGAAAGTTATGACCAAACTAGATAGTATAAAAAGCAGAGACATTACTTTGCCAACAAAGGTCCGTCTGGTCAAGGCTATGGTTTTTCAACTAGTCATGTATGGATGTGAGAGCTGGACTGTGAAGAAAGCTGAGCGCCGAAGAATTGATGCTTTTGAGCTGTGGTGTTGGAGAAGACTCTTGAGAGTCCCTTGGACTGCAAGGAGATCCAACCAGTCCATCCTAAAGGATATCAGTCCTGGTGTTCACTCAAGGGACTGATGTTGAAGCTGAGACTCCAATGCTTTGGCCACCTCATGCGAAGAGTTGACTCATTGGAAAACACCCTGATGCTGGGAGGGATTGGGGGCAGGAGGAGAAGGGGACGACAGAGGATGAGATGGCAGGATGGCATCACTGACTCGATGGACATGAGTTTGAGTAAACTCCGGGAGTTGGTGATGGACAGGGAGGCCTGGCGTGCTGCAATTCATGGGGTCGCAAAGAGTCAGACAGAACTGAGCGACTGAACTGAACTGAACTGATGTAGTTAGAAGGCTTCCCAGGTGGCATTAGTGGAAAAGAACTCACCTGCCAATGCAGGAGACATAAGAGACCCAGCTTAGATCCCTGGGTCAGAAAGATCCCAGATCCCTGATGCTGGGAAAGATTGAAGGCAGGAGGAGAAGGGGGTGACAGAGGATGAGATGGTTGGATGGCATCACTGAGTCCATGGACATGCGTTTGAGCAGGCTCCGGGGGATGGTGAAGGACAGAGAGGCCTGGTATGCCGCAGTCCGCGGGGTGGCAAAGAGTCGGACATGACTGAGTAGCTGAACAGCAACAAATGGACGGGAAAAGGCTGAGTGGTGAACAGGGCACCACAGACAATTTTAATGGCACAAAAAAATTAGAATTTAATTTTATTCCATACTTTTTGTCAAAATACTTTTATGAACTTCCCCACAAGCAATAAACCACATATCATCTTAAAATCTGAATGTGTCAATGACCTTGTTGTTGAAAAGAACAAACACTTTTATGTGACACTTATCTTCTACCCCAATCATCCATCTCAAAATATTGAAGTGAAAGATGTACAAACTTCCTCTACCTAAGAAAAACATTATTTTGAAAGTAATTCCTGTTGATAAATGCTGGTTTTTTTTTTTCTCCCTAACTCTCACTTCTTCTCTCCCTTCCCTCATTTTATCTTTTCTTCTCATTAGTAATTAATGGAAAAAATATTTTCTTTTCCCTGGTTTTCTACTGCTGCTATCTTTAGGAAGATCCTAAAAACATATTTACTTTAGTTTTTCTTCACTGCTGCCTTACATTCTTTGGTATCTTTGGCATAATGGATATGTAATTAACATTATTGGTGAGTAGAAAATAAACGTTATAAGATCAAAAGCCAGTAATAATCTTAAAGAAATTATTCCATGCTCACCATATGCCAGGCATTATGTCAAGGACTTTATGTTTTATCACAGTTTATGAGCTAAATCTTATATAATTACCCTGTTTGCAAAAGAGGAAACTGAGGTTTAGAGAGATTAAGATTACAGGGCTAGTCACAGCTAATGATGAGCGATTCCTGAAGGCAGAGATGTCTGAGTCTAAACTAGAACATATACCCTACCCCACTGCGAGATGGGTCCTGGAAACAAGTCTTGACTCTGTGGGGACACCGTATTTCAAGAATAGTTTCAAACAATTCAAGGCGTTTAGAAATAACTTGACATTGTGCAGTCCAATGATGAGTTAGTATGTGTGCCAAGTCCTGGGAGAGAGAGAGAAGGTCTTCCATCTCTCTGCCTTGTGTTTCTCCTTTCTTTATACTTATATGTAAGATCAAAGGTAAATTAATGAAATATTCAGTGAACAGCCCAGCTTCATAAAGAATATGCCCAGCCCGCTGGTTTAGTAGATTTTTCCAGACAATAAATCTTTTAGCGTATTTACTCTTTTGCTATTTCAGTGGATAAAAGTGACCCTGTTGAAACTCAGCCCTCATCTTCATCTCCTGGTTGTGACCAGGGCAAATATACCTTCAGGTATTGTTCAACAGAAAAGACACATCCAATCTCATTCCAATAGGTATCTGAGCAACCAGCAAAGATATATTTCCTTTAGAAGGAGAGGGAAGAAATGAGCATCAGGTTACTAAAGACATGACATCCTAATTAAAAGAGCCTGAACAGAGCACCAGAGTGGGTATAGACAGAGCCAAAGTGATTGTGAAATCTTGTCACTGAAGATGTCAGTAGCCTAAGAGCAGGTCCTTTAATTAGAATCTTCTTTTATTTTGTCTAAGCTCAAGACACAAAACTCATTGCAGTCACCCTGCCTAGAAACTGGGCTGCTTAGAACAAAAAGACTTGCTCTGGAAAAGAGAAAATCAGGGTCGTAATGGTACAAGCATATAAATATGTATATGGACTATCACTTTCTTGTAACAAATGGTAAAAAGATATGTGGGTGACGGTGAGAGAGGCATGCGGAGGATCTGCTTTATCACCTACCTCTGACTATGTTTCCCAAGCACAGCTCCTCGCCAATCCCAGGCCCCGGGCCGTCATTAGTCCTCGCACATGGAGGCAATGAAGGTGTCTCTTCAAGTAAATCATCGGAGGATTTTTATAATCTCAAATAAAATTTTCTAATATTTTTTTCTAAGTTTTCCAGGTTTAAGGTTTTAATCTTTTATTATTTATTGAGCAGCAGTTTGGAAGAGCATGGTGAGAAACCCGGGATATGTAGTTGGATGCAACATCTGTGCTTGTCCAGTGGTCTATTAAAAACTAATGAGTTCTTTCTTTTTCATATTATCACTGTTCTCTCCTCTGGTGCTTAAAAATTAATGGCATGTGGGTTTATAAACCTTTGGCTGTCGATCAGTAAAATTGTTGATAAATGTATTTTAGAGATTGCATGGGAAAGTCTGCATATAAATTTTCTCTTCAATCTCCAGAAAGACCATAGGCAACTATTTCAACTGAACATATTTTCCAGTGTTTTTTTTTATGATATCAGGATAAAGAAAATTACATGTCAACATAACCAAATAAAATAAATCTATTTCAAACTGCAACTTTGAAACTTAATCAGAAAAGATGTAAATAAGTAAGGTAAATGCTGTGGAATAAAGGTAAATGTTTCTTACTTACTAATGAGGGTCTGATAAAACAAAAAAATCATTGCAAATAATGTCTTCTTGTTAAAATTAATGAGAATAAAATCAATAAGGGGGAAAGGACACTGTTCTGATTTCTTTTTGGCAAGTCTTAAGTCTCTGTATTTATTTCCGGTATTAAGTGGAATTGATTTGCATCTGCCTGTTAAGTCTTAGCTATGGATGTGGTTAGAAATTTATAAAACCTGAAAGGGTCTGACCCTTATCTAATGAGGGAAAAATAGAAAGCAGGCACACTCGAATCAGTTCAAAATGTGAAGTCATAATGACATTGACTATTGAATTATTATCTTGTATTATTTATGCATCTGTAAATCTAACATATATAAGCATAAGATGAGGAAGAAGAAAAGAAGGCAAGAATGAAGGGGAAAAAAGGAAAGGAAGGAAAAAGGAGGAGGGGGAATGATTAATGATGAATGTGTGATGAGGACTGAATCAAATATAAAAAAGCTGTAAGTCCTATGCTGTTTATTTAATGTGATTCTAGCTGTATTTTTTTTTAAATCAGTTTTATTCTTTCAAGATAAGCATCATTCTTCCTTATCTTAGACTCTGATTTTGAAAAAGCTTTACTCTAATTTTGGATTGTGTATGTCATTTGGACCTTCAGTTTATTTGTGGCAGCAAGCACTCTGATGAAAGTACTGTTTGTCCTGTAATTGCTGTCTTCCAGTGAGCGTTTTGTTCCATTATGATCTCCTAGAACAGTTTATTCTCAAAAAGATGTGGCACAGATTCTTCATTTTAAGGATGCTCCTTTAACTTCTCCAGGTTTTAAACTAAAATATTATCCTGAATAATAAAAAGTGGGGGAAAAAAAGAATGATCAGGACTGGAGACACATTTCAAAATTTATACTGAATATTTGTTTTATTTTGGAAATGAAAATATATTATGAAATATAACCTAACACTTATAGACAACTCACTCATGGCATGCATTAATACTATAATTAAGTGGATAGAGACAAATTTTGTTGTAGAAATATAGAGTGCTTTTAAGCAACCTGTGTTTTTTTAAAACTTTCCTAATGCAAGCTTCATCATGAATGCAGTAATGCTGATTTTTAATAAAGACTATCAGTGTAAAGTATTGCTGTCTTTTTGATAAGCAAAGAATTATGACTTTATGTGTTCTATGAATGCCATATTGGTGCTCACAAACTATCTTTGTGACTTTTGAAAACTAGGAATGAATAATTAGGAGAATGCGCATTTTATTTCAAGTATATTAAGTAATCTAATTCTCAGTCTCTCTTTTTCTTTTCATTAGAAAAGACGCTGATGCTGGGAAAGACTGAAGGCAGGAGGAGAAGGGGACAACAGAGGATGAGATGGTTGGATGGCATCACCAACTCGATGGACATGAGTTTGAGCAAGCTCCAGGATACGGTGAAGGACTGGGAAGCCTGGCGTGCTGCAGTCCATGAGGTTGCAAAGAGTTGGAAAGGAATAAGGGACTGAACAACAAATTCTCAGTGACACTGTATCAATGCCCAAGTGAGACTATCTGGTAAGAATTTACTAAGGAAATAAGTGTTTACAATATATACATACTTGTAAAAAAATGATCTGAGGTGACACAGAGCATAGCAGAATGGTTGGAAATAAAGTTAGAGAGGTCAAGAAACATATTCTTCAACAAAATGTGGTTGATGAAAAAAAGCTTGTAACAGGAGCACATGACAAGCAACGATTTAGCTTTAAATATAGCTCTGGGCTTGCAGATTGCCAAGTCAAATAAGAGTATATTTCTCATTGTATGACAAAAGAAAACATACCAAATCTTCTGACAAGAAGAAAAAAAAACAGCATTTATCAACAGGAATTATTTTCAAAATAATGTTTTTCTTAGGTAGAGGAAGTTTGTACATCTTTCACTTCAATATTTTGAGATGGATGATTGGGGTAGAAGATAAGTGTCACATAAAAGTGTTTATTCTTTTCAACAACAAGGTCATTGACACATTCAGATCTTTTGACAAGATGCAAATAATATGGTAAATAATTCTTTGAGGAAGAAGCTAGTTTTCAAGACACAGGTTAAAGATGGACTTCCAGCAGTATTTAGATAGAAAGTTCCTAGATGTTTCAGGAGGAGGAAGTGTTACTGTTTCCCATGACTTAACTTTTCACATCCATTTATGAATGTATAATATTACGAAAGTGTTGTAGAGTGGGGCAAGCAGCAGCTTTGTCGCTTGCAGTTAGTTTTCTGTCTGAAATGCTCTCCTTTATAGCAAAGCTTTCTCGTAGCACCCCAGTGTGGTATTTATTCTATATTGTAATAATTGATTTACTTCCTCTCACTAAACTGTAAGGGCCTCCCAGGTGGTGCTAGTGGTAAAGAACCCACCACTTGTCTCATGCATCCAGCCTGGGCTGGTGATCTGTTTCACCCTAGATAATATACATGTTTCGATGCTGTTCTCTCGAAACATCCCACCCTTGCCTTCTCCCACACAGTCCAAAATTCTGTTCTGTACATCTGTGTCTCTTTTCCTGTTTTGCGGGTGGAGAGGGAAGTGGGAGGGGGGATCGGGACGGGGAATACATGTAAATCCATGGCTGATTCATGTCAATGTATGGCAAAAACCACTACAATGTTGTAAAGTAATTAGCCTCCAACTAATAAAAATAAATGGGGAAGAAAAAAAAAAGAACACACCACTGGCGGGATGTAAGAGATGTGGGTTAGATTCCTGTGTTGGGAAGATCCCCTAGAGGAGGGCACTGGCAACTCACTCCAGTATTCTTGTTTGAAGAATCCTATGGACAGAGGAGTCTGGTGGGCTGCCATTCACAAAATGTCAAACACGACTGAAGTGACTTAGCACACACTAAGCTATAAACTTCTTGAAGGTATAGAATCTCTTGGTTAATATTTTATTTCTATTACTTAACACAGTCTCTGACACCTAGTAGATGCTCAACAAGTCCTTGGTGGATGAATGAATGGATGGATGAGTGAATTTAGAGTTGCACTGAGGAGTCTTCCTCATCAAGAAAAATCCTTGTCATCAAGGGTTTGGGGTCAGACATTTGAGTGGGGAGAAAGGAAAGGAGAAAGATAGGACTATATATGGAGAGGGGTGGGTGTGTCTCAGCTCAGAGCTCAGATGTCACCTGCTCTCTTGAGCAGCTTCCCAATCATTAAAAGTCAGCATGGATATTGATTCTTGTGAATTAGGTGAGGGATGGGAAAAGGTGTTGTTTAATCAGAGATCCAAAGCTCAAGCTGCTGTGCACTTGGGGGCTGAAGGAGAGAATCAGAGAAAATCTTGATGCAATTCTATTCTAGAAAATGGCTTTTCCATGCATTCATTTTTAATAGTATCTTTATCATAGTTGCCTTTGAGGAAGTTAATTTATATTTAGCAAGAACTGCTATTAATTAGCATTCATGGGCATAGCCTTTCTTTCTGTTTGTTCTGGTGTTCCAAAATTGCAAGGAAAAAGTGCCTGCCATTTAATTATATTAAATCAGATATGTGAACAACAGAATTCTGGCGTCAAGGACTGTATTAGCAAATTGTGCCAATTAGAAACACACAGCAAGTCCCATGCACTTTCCTTTTGCATTAGTGGCTTTTAAATCATATAGTGGCATAGTAACAAATACAGCTAGCATGGTATGACTGTCACATTTTCCACACATTCATTTTTAGCTACTTTGCCTTTTAAAGAAAACATACAGTAGGCTGTAGGCCTACACATAAAATGCTTCCCAAAATACGAGATAATTATATGCTTAAGGAGTAATATGCAAACACTCTTCTTCAGATAATTATGAACACTTATTTTTCCACATGGGAAACTAGCCAAGAAGTAACGACATACTGCACTTTGGGAAGTCATCCATTTTTAATACATGAAGCAGTGCCCCATTAAGTATTACAAAAAGAAAGTTAACAGATTTCTTGTGATCAAATGAATAACCAAAAGTAAAAAAAAAAAAAGAATTCTAAAATGATAGTATCCATCACACAGCGCCCCATTAAAAAACAATGCTATGGAGGGACAAAAATCTGCCATAAGAATAAATGCTGGCAGTCATAAATAAACATTCAATTTTTAGTATATTCTGAAGATATACCTTCCTCCAGGAGTATTCTTTAAAAATTGATAGAAATCAAAAAGTAAGTTTGTGTAACTGTAATTTTGGGTATTTTTTATTTACACTTAAGCAAATTTTGATTAATTATGGTAATTATAACATCAAATGAAGAAGATGGATAATTGAAATATACAAAATGCTAAATTATATTTTTGTCTATTGCTTAAGCATTCTAAAATCTAAAATTTTGCCAGGTCTCCTATAATGAGTTTAAACTAATTTTAGTATAAAGAAACTTTAAATCATATTGCCTTTGAAATTTAATTTATTTGAGGGCAAAATAAAGTGATGATGAAATTTAGTTTCTTTTAAGGTGTTTTTGTATATATTATTAAGAATTTATTGTCTATTTGCTAATACTGTAATATAATCTGCTAAAGAAATTTTAAACCTTCTTTTATTATTTCAGGTAAAGTTTACACAGAGTTAGATTCACAGCCAGTAAGTGTGTGCTTTAGGGAGTCTGACAAATTCACACAAATATATAACTGACACCCCAATCAAAGAACACTCCTCTAACCCAGAAAGTTGCCTCATCCTCCTTTCCATCAGTGATAGAGTCACCCACAGGCAAACACACCTCTGTTTCTGTCAAGAAGAGTTTAATATGTTCTTGAGCTTCAAACAAATGGAACTACCTAGCATGTGTTTACTTGTTTGCATTGCTAAGTCATGTCTGACTCTTTTGCAACCCCATGGACTATAGCCTGCCAGGCTCCTCTGTCCATGGGATTTCCCAGGCGAAAATACTGGAGTGGATTGCCATCTCCTTCTCCTGGGGATCTTCCTGACCCAGGGATCGAACCTGTATATCTCCCGCATTGCAGGCAGATTCTTTACCACTGAGCCACCTTATGCTAGCTTTTTTTTTGAGAGATTTATCCCTCTAGTTGCATGGAACAGTAGGTAATTCTCTTTTTTATTACCTACTGGTGTTGCTTTGTATAATATGCAGCTATTTATCTATCTTCCTTCCTTTTGGTACATATTTAGATTGTTTCCAGTTTGGAACCAAGGCAACTTGTGGGCAACAGTCCATGCGATCACGAAGAGTCAGTCATGACTGAGCACTGAACACACATGCTAGTTTGGAATTATTATTAATGAAGCTGCAATAAAAATATTTTTACAGGTTTTACGTGTACTTATGTTTTGATTCCCTTTAGGTAAATACTTGGAGTTGAAATGCTGGTTCATGTGAAAAATATTTAAGAAACTGCCAAGCAGTTCTCCAAGTTTGGGTCAGTTTACACTCCCACCATCAAGTATATCAAAGGGATTTCTTTGCTCTACACCCTTGCCAACATTTTGTATTTTCAATCTCTTCAGAAGTATGTTGCATACTTTTCAAATAATGGAGCATTTTCTATATTTCTTTCTGTTACTACTTTAAATCCATTATGATCTTAGAACATTTTTGTGTGAATTATTTTCTTTTACATACGGTAAAGTTTGTTTCATTGCTTATCTTGATGAAGACTGAGTTTATGTTCAAATATTAATAATACTATACTCCCCTCACACTTATTAGGGCTTCCCTGATAGCTCAGTGGTATAAAGAATCTGCTTGCAATGCAAGAGACTCAGGAGATGCAGGTTCAGTCCCTGAGTCCAGAAGATTCCCTGGAGGAGGAAATGGCCATCCATTCCATTATTCTTGCCTGAAAAATCCCATGGGCAGAGGATCCTGAAGGGCTACAGTCCAGAAAGTCGCAGAGTCAGACACGAATGCGGGGCTGAGAACAGCACACCCAGTAAGTGCTTTCTGTGTATTCCCAATTCCTTCTTGTCATCCTTTGTTGTGCTGTCATATATTTTAACTTTTATGTGTGTTATGAACAGAAAATATACTATTATCTTTCGCTCCAAACAGTCATCGCTAGAGCAGTAAAAGTTAAGAAAAACATAAATTTAATTTCCGTAATTTATTCCTTTTCCAATGCTCTTCTATATTTTGTGTAAATCTAAATTTCTTACATCCTCACTGCCTGAATAACTTTGAGTATTCCTTTTCAAGATAGTAACATACTCATTAATTTTTAAAAACGTCACTAGTTTTTTGCTTGTTTGAGAAAATAATTTATATCTCTTTAATTTTTGGGTTATATTTTACTAGGTATGGAATTCTAAGTTGGTAGTCTTTCTGTTTCTTCCAATACTTGAAAGGTATCGCTATTGTATATTTTCCCACATGATTTCTGATGAGAAGTCTACTGTAATTCTTATCATTGTTTCTCTGTAGGTAATAGGTCTTTTTTTCTCTGCAAGATTTTCCTTTTGTCTCTGGGTTTTAGCAATCTAAATATGATATATAGGTGTTCCCTTACCCCTCCTAAACTAAATGCTTTTCTGAGCTTCTTAAATCTGTAGTTTAGTGTCTTGCCACTAACTTTGGAAAATTCTCAGCCATTATTTTTTTCAAGTCATACTTTGGCCCTGTTTGCTCTCTGCTCCTTCTAGGATTCTATGGATGTTAGACTGTTTGATATTGTCCCACAACTCATAGATGCTCCCTCTGCTTTCATTTTTTTCTCTTTCTATTTCAGATTGAGTAATTTTTATTGACTTACCTGTGAGTTCACTGATCTTTTCCTTGACTGTGTTAAGTGTACTGATGAATCCACTGAAGTCAGTGTTCATCTCTGTTTTTATTTTATATTTCTAGCATTTCTGTTGGATTTTAGTTTTAGTTCCATTTCTTTTCAGTTTGATTGCCGTTTCTCTTTCCCTCATGAAGAATATCTATCTGATCTTACATGTGGTATACCTTTTCATTAAGAGCCATTAGCATAGTATAGTTCTTTAAATTCTTTGTCTGATATTTCCAACATTAATGGCATATTTAACTCTGGTTCTGATGATTATGTTGCCTTTTCAAACTTTTTTGGGGTTTTCATATGCTTTGTATGTTTTTGTTAAAAGCTGGACATATTCTATAGAACAGTTTAGATATTGAAATAAATACCTTTTTACACTTGGGTATGTATATGCCTGTCATTAGTCTAGCTTGATTGTTCTTATTTGAGGGCACACTGAAGTTGGATGGTGTGTTATGTTGTGGTGGGGAGAAATTGGGAGTTAAGATTTGTAGGTCTTGTATCTTTTTCAGTTTCACTAGTTGTGAAATGAAACCAAGACTTTTAAACATTCTGAGTTCTTCTACCTCCTCTCTCCCCCTTTTTCTTCATTTATTTTCTTTTTTCCTCTTTATTTATTTTAGAAATTAAAGTACAATATCAATCTGGCCTACACAGGATGTAAACACGCTTTGAGATAGTATTTGCTCCATACAGAGTTATAAAGAATTCTGTATTTGCCTTATGTGAAAAGTTGTGTGTACTTCTTTAGAAGCTTCAGATTTTTAATTTCTGATTTGACTTAAAAACAAGGAGAACCAGGGACACAAAGCCATAGCAGAATGACTGTTGTATTTCAATTAAAATGGGGCCTCTTTTCTTCTTATCACCCAATACCTCTATCTATAGTCAGGCAAAAACCCAATTAGTTATTAATTGATGTGCATTAAAATTCATTAACTCTGCATGTGAGGCCTGGGCTATAATTAACTGTCTTTCTTACCTTTTGTTCTGAAATCTCTAGGTAAAAATCCCATTGCTAATAAGAAGGAGGGAAACACTTTTGCTATCTGTAGTTAGTTAAAAAGCAAGGTCTTCAGAAGGCTGGATGACTGAGTGCCCGAACGTCTGATCATAACCAAGGAACATTGTTAAATTCCCCAAAACTATTTACTTGTTTGAAAAGGGGACAAGAAGTAGTAGTAGTTTACAGTGTCCTGCTCTCATGATATTCGCACATTAAATTACACTTTGTATATGTCTTCAATCAAATACTTAGATTCAAACCTAATATCTCAAAAAAAATATTCCTCGAATGTGCAATTTCAAATAAATAGCTTGAAAGTTATCAATTTTAAACTAAATGTATTGAAATCACTATGTGTTTTCTTAAAACACACATTACAAATGAATGATAGGCAAAATAAATTATCTCAGACTCAAGTAATAATTTTCGTGAATAGCTTTCATTAGCTTCTCAGCATGACATTTGGACAGATTTACAGTCACAGTTCTATTGACACTTTGGTATCTGTAATCTATAAAAATAACCAAGAAAGTAACTATTACTTCTTGTGACCTCAAGCTCCACAAAAACTAATTATGCACAGACTTTAAGTGAAGATTTTAACCCATTTACAGTGGTTTCCATCCACTTGTAGACTCAAAAGAAAGAAAATCATGTGAAATGAGAAATAAAGAAATTTTATAAAATAGGAACTTTTAGTTTATAAAATAGGAACTTTTAGTCCTTCCACTTCTCCATTCTTTAAATTGGACAGCTGGGGCCCCATAATTTTAAATTACTTTTGCAAAGCCATAATTATTGTTATATACGTGTTTGATCCTTGGGTTGGGAAGATCCCCTGGAGAAGGGAACAACTACCCACTCCAGTATTCTGGCCCAGAGAATTCCATGGACTGTATAGTCCATGGGGTTGCAAAGAGTTGAACACCACTGAGCAACTTTCACTTTCATAGTATAGTATGGTATATATGTATATATATGAGTATATGTGTATACACATATATACCATACTTATGTATATGGTCGCACAGAGTCAGACATTACTAAAGTGACTTAGCACACACACATACACATGTATATACATATGGTATATTTTGATAATTATTATGGTAAGTGTCATAATTGTAAAACACATATTTTCTACCTGGTTCACAACTAGTTCTCTTCAAGACATAGTAAAATAGCTCTCAATTTATGTTTGAATCTAGAAAACTATTACTCGTTTTTACATTAATTTGGAAATACTGTAGATGGCTCAAGAATATAGCTCCCTGAAGGTAGCTACATGTGATGCTCATAGCTGATATTTATTTCAGTGCTATTTTGTTCTAGGCATTGTTCTAAGTATTTACATCTACTAAATAATTTAACCCTTAGATTAGTTCTGTGAGATAGGTTCTATTACTATGATGTCCATTTCATAGATGAACACACTGGGGCTCTGAGAAGTAACCTGCTCAAAATCCCAACACTAAAAAGTGAAGATCTGAAAACTATGCTCATAACATCTGCCTGCTACTGCTGCTGATCAGTCGCTTCAGTTGTGTTGGACTTTTTTGTGATCCCATGGACTGTATACAGTCAGGCTCCTCTGTCCATGCGATTTTCCTGGCAAGGATAGTTGAGTGGGTTGCCGTGCCCTCCTCCAGGGGAATCTTCTCCACCCAGGGACAGGGCTAGAACTGGTGTCTCCTGTGTCTCCTGCTCTGCAGGCAGATTCTTTACTGCTGGTCCACCAGGGAAGCCCAACCTCTGCCTGCGAACCTTCATATATGAGAATGGCCCGTCATGGTTAAGTAATACATATGCATCCAATTCCAAAGTATCAGTATTATGAGAAATTTCTCCAAACTTTGAAAATAGTTTCAAATATTTTCTGTGAATTACAAATATCTTCTTACATCTTGCTGCTTTAAGTTCTCACTAGTGCTGAGATAAGAAATGGTTGAAGAACAGGCTCCTGTTTCACTGCTCGCATATTCAAAATGTTGAGAACTTACTGAATAGGATGTGTTCTGATTCTTCTGGGTCTCTTTGCTAGCTCCTCCTCAATGTCACTTACCCAGAGCTAGATCGTGGGCCCTTATTTTTCTTCTGCAGTCTCTCAGTACGTTCTTCCATTCAGTCACTGGGTTTTAAATCCATGTATATGCCCATGGCAACTAAATTTGTATTTCTAGCCATGACCATTGAGTTCCAAATTTCAATATTTGTTGATCGCCTTTTGACATCTCCACTTCAATCAACAAATACCTCAGATTTAATGTAACTTAAACAGAATTCTTTGCCAACAAAGGTCCGTCTAGTCAAGGCTATGGTTTTTCCAGTGGTCATGTATGGATGTGAGAGTTGGACTGTGAAGAAAGCTGAGCACCAAAAAATTGATGCTTTTGAACTGTGGTGTTGGAGAAGACTCTTGAGAGTCCCTTAGACTGCGAGGAGATCCAACCAGTCCATCCTAAAGGAGATCAGTCCTGGGTGTTCATTGGAAGGACTGATGCTAAAGCTGAAACTCCAGTACTTTGGCCACATCATGCGAAGAGTTGACTCATTGGAAAAGACCCTGATGCTGGGAGGGATTGGGGGCAGGAGGAGAAGGGAACGACAGAGGATGAGATGGTTGGATGGCATCACTGACTCGATGGACATGAGTTTGAGTAAACTCTGGGAGTTGGTGATGGACAGGGAGGCCTGACGTGCTGCGATTCATGGGGTCACAGAGTCGGACATGACTGAGTGACTGAACTGAACTGAACTGAACTGAAGCAGAATTCTGTAATCTCTCCTGTTCTCAAGCACAGATCAGAAAACAAAAGCAAAACTAAAACTTAGTTCAATATTCAATACTTTTTTAGTTCAATATTTTCCATATCAGTGAATACCACCCTCATCCATCTCCCAAATTAGAAGTCATTCGTAATCTCTGCCCCCTCATCTTCCACATTCAGTCCTTTAGCACATCTTCTGTTATGGTCTTTGTAGACCAGGACCTGGGGACTGGAGTCGACGAGGAGAGGGACACCAGGGACCCAAGTCTCGAGTGAAACAAGGGTGCTTTATTTGCAGAAACACCTGTTCATATATCTTCATACAAGGCAGCTTTAGGCAGTAAAAAAAAAAAAAAAAATGAACAAAAACAAAGCCAAGCAAATAACAACCTTCAAAGGGCCAGAAAGCACTCACTATCTTGAGTACGAGGGGCATAACTGAATAGATTACATTTAAGGAACGTCACTGAAGGGAGTCACTGAAAGGAATCCAAGCAGGTGCCCTCTCTCATGATCTCAGTCCTGAGAACTGCATGCAGCTCTTCTTGCTCCTGTTTTCCAGGAACTGATAAGGAATAGAGAATCCTTGAGAAATGGCACACAAAAGAAAAGAATAACATATTGGATCCCTTAAAGCTGAACGTCCCCCGACAATCTTCTCAGTTATTCTTCCAAATCATACTTCATATCCATTTTTTTGGGGGGAGGAAAGGGGTGCTATGCTGAGGATTCCGTGCTGTGTGCTGGATTTCTCTAGGTGTGGTGCCCAGGCTTCTCATTGTGGTGACTTCTCTTGTTGCAGAGCATGGGCTCTAGGGCATGGAGTTTTATCCTGTCATTTTTAAAGACCCAGCTCAAAGCTACTTTTCTTTCTGTAGCTTGTGAAGTGAAAGTCGCTCAGTTGTATTTGACTCTTTGCAACCCCATGGACTATACAGTCCATGGAATTCTTCAGGCCAGAATACTGTAGTGAGTAGCCTTTCTCTTCTTCAGGGGCTCTTCCCAACCCAGAGATCGAACCCGGGTCTCTCACATTGCAGAGGGATTCTTTACCAGCTGAGCCACAAGGGAAGCCCAAGAATACTGCAGTGAGTAGCCTATTCTTTTGCCAGTGAATCTTCCCAATCTAGGAATCAAACTGTGGTCTCCTGAATTGCAGGTGGATTCTCTGTAGCCTACTTACCCAATTAATTCATGCTTCCTAGTTGGATGAGTAAGGCTACAAAGAGAAAAGTGGCTTTGCACTGGGTCTTTTAAGTTCAAAGTTATATAAATAAAATGTCTCTTTAAAATCACTTAGGGGAAAATGTTGACCTAGATTTATTAACATCTGTTAAAGGGCAGATGTTTAATTTTTATGTTGACTACAGCCTATGTCCAGGTACCTGGTCAAATCAAATGTTTAATGTCTGATTCATAATAAATTAATCACACTGAAAAAAAGTGAATGGATAAGTCTTTTCTCTGTGTCTGTGTCTCCACTGCTGTCCTGCAAATAGGTTCATAATAGCATGGAAACATATATATTACCATGTGTAAGGTAGAGAGCAGGTGGGAATTTGCTGTGTGACAGAGGGAGCTCAACCCAGTGCTCATGACAACCTGGGGGGCGGGAAGGGGTTCAGGGTGGAGGGACCTACGTACACCTGTGGCTGATTAATGCTGGTTCACGGTAGAAACCAGCACAAGGTTTTAAAGCAATTATCCTCCAATTAAAAAAAAATGGATAAATTCCATATATATGCATTAGTATACTGTATTGGTCGTTATCTTTCTGGCTTACTGATTTAGAAAGATGGTAACGATAACCCTATATGCATAACAGAAAAAGAGACACAGATGTACAGAACAGACTTTTGGACTCTGTGGGAGAAGGTGAGGGTGGGATGTTTCGAGAGAACAGCATCGAAACATGTATATTATCTATGGTGAAACAGATCACCAGCCCAGGCTGGATGCATGAGACAAGTGCTCGGGCCTGGTGCACTGGGAAGACCCAGAGGAATTGGGTGGAGAGGGAGGTGGGAGGGGGGATCGGGATGGGGAACACATGTAAATCCATGGCTGATTCATGTCAGTGTATGACAAAAACCACTACAATATTGTAAAGTAATTAGCCTCCAACTAATAAAAATAAATGGAAAAAAAAATGGATAAAGAAGATGTGGTACACATATACAATGGAATATTACTCAGCCATAAAAAGAAATGAAGTTGGGTCACTTGGAGAGATGTGGATGACCTAGAGTCTGTCATACAGAGTTAAGTAAGTCAGAAAGAAAAAAACTAATATATATTAACACAGATATGTGGAATCTAGAAAAATGGTACAGATGAACTTACTAGCAGGGCGGGAATACAAACACAGTTATAAAAGAATGTACATATGGACATGGGTGAGGGAAGGGGGGTGGGATGAATTGGGAGATTATGATTGACATATATACACTGCCATATATAAAATAGATAGCTAGTGGGAAACTTCTGTAGAGCACAGGAAAACAGCTGAGTGCTCTGTGACGATCTAGCGGGGTGGGATGTGAAGGGGTTAGAGAGGTCCAAGAAGGAGGGGATATGTGTTTACATATGTCTGAGTCACTCCATTGTGTAGCAGACTCTAACACAACATTGCAAAGCAATTATACTCCAATAAAAAAGGTAAAAAAGAAAGACTGTTTAAATTTTTTAAAAAATGAATAGAACATTCTAAGATATAAAAGCAGGGAAGAAGATAAAGACATCACAAGAGGGGCAAATAGCATAGCCAAGGAAGAGAAACTTTAATGTCCCTGAGGACTCATGGAATTGTACTTAGTTAAACAAGGCTAGAGAATTAGGTGTTTGTGGAAGAACAAGACGGAAATACTTCTGCCACAGTAGGCTGGGGCCACCTGTGCCTTGTTAAGTAAACTAAAATTGATCAATAGATGTAATGGTGAGTCACTAAAGATATTTTAACGGAGAAATGACTTTGAAAATCATGTTCAGATAGTAGCACAAGAGATGACTAATGGGACATGCACAGAGAAATTAAAATGTGAGGACTGAGAAGGAACTGGGGGGAAACTCTCCAGTATATGGTGAACAGAGGAAAAGGATCCAATGAACAGTCAAGGAACAGTCATAGAAGCAGAGAAAACCCAGAAATACAGGGTCATAGAAGCCCAATGAGAAGAGTGTGTTTAAGAGGGAAGTGGACAATTTCAAGAGGATTGAAAAGAGACCATAAGTTCCAAACTTGTGTTTTAATTTCCAAACTTAGAAAATAAAGACCATACTTCAGGTAGTTCAGTTCAGTTCAGTTGCTCAGTCATGTCCGACTCTTTGCAACCCCTGGACTGCAGCACACCAGGCTTCCCTATCCATCACCAACTCCTGGAGCCTACTTAAACCCATGTCCATTGCATCCAATGCCATCCAACCATCTCATCCTCTGTCGTCCCTTCTCCTCCTGCCTTCAATGTTTCCCAGCATCAGGGTCTTTTCCAATGAGTCTGTTCTTCGTATTAGGTGGCCAAAGTGTTGGAGTTTCAGCTTCAGCATCAGTCCTTTCAATGAAGACAATGAATATTCAGGACTGATTTCCTTTAGGATTGACAGGTTGGATCTCCTTGCAGTCCAAGGGACTCTCAAGAGTCTTCTCCAACACCACAGTTCAAAAGCATCAATTCAGGTAGTTGAGATATTGCAAATCATACAAAATAACACCCCAGAAAACTAAACACCAAGCTCTAGCAAATCCAGAGTTTTAAGAGTGACTAATGAAGATTTACATTATTTTTTGCCCTCTTAGAGAATCATATCAGCTAATATGCTGTGAAACTCATAGCCTTTTTTTATCTTGTTTTAGATATCCTCTGGTTTTAGAGTTGTCCTAAGAACTGGTAACTGAATATATAATGAATTTTTTTAAAGTCATGCAAAATTGTCCAATTTCAGCAAAATTTACATGAAAATAGTAGAAACAAAGTCATTTCATTATGTGTAAATATAGCTGGAATTTTATAGCTGGGGGGACCTTCATGTCATCTAGTATATCACCCCCTGTACCCCCACCTCTGTTTTGCAGTTGAGGAAACTGAATTTCAGACAGGTCAAAGGACTTCCTCCATGTTACTTGGATAATTATTGGCAGAAATGGGAATAGAAATCAAGTCTCATGATACCTCTTTAAGGGTGGATTTTCACTATATCACACTGATACTTCTTAAAAATTAGTGACTGGAAAGTAGAGAATGATCATTAGCAATGGAATGAAGCACAAGCAGATGCTCTGGTGAAGTAAAGCTTACGGCTCAGAGCAGAGACACAATTAACAAATATGTTGGATTTGTCATGGAGGAGGTGAGTTTTATGACTCATAACGAAACTCCACAAAGGAGGATTTTGGCAGTTGCAGGTCAACTTTCAGCAGCCCTTGCTTGAGACTCAGCTTGCTTAATGGGCTGAGTTACCCTAGGTCCTCCAGGGGCTCATTAGATAAATGACTACGGTCTTTAGACCTTGAGATTTGGAGCTGAAGCTGCTTGTTCTGCAAGAGTTGGACAAGCAATGACTGTTAATATTAAAAAGCAATAGATCACTGGGATTTAAATTAGGGGAAGCAATGCCAGTTCTCTTCTGAGGGCATAGAGATATCGTGCAAGCCATGAGATAAAAATATGCTATCAAGTCTACTTTAATCACAGAAACTTGAATCAGCAAAGTCATATATCTATATCAACTCTATCTTCTCATGGTTTTGCCCCATCATTCTGGGTCATGCCAATAAAAGTATTATTTTCTACCAATGCTAAGAGACAAATATTGCATTAAAACATAAAGTAAAAATAGGGGAGTTATTTGTTTCTCTGAGTAGCACAAATAATAATGAAATTGCAACAAAATCTAACTTGGAAATCTACAGGGCAGGTAAATCCCACATAATTAACTCAGGCTGCCTTTCTAATGGTTGCTACCAATTTAACATCCAAACAGTGCTTCAAATTTGTGACTTTCTTCTCAAGAAAGACCTTGAGGACTTTTGGGAAATTCAATAATAAAAATTTTTAATGGGAAAAAGTCTTCTTTAAAACATATGAATACGTAAATAAGTGAAGGCATCTTTCATGAGACTTGTAACTGGTGGCGATAAGATGTTTTGATCCTGTGAAGGGGGAGAGTAACTTTGGGCTTGCTGTCTATGTGGATGACCTTTCAGAGTTTAATCGGTTGGAAGAAATTTTGCTGAACTTACTTCACTGTCAGTGATCCTGTGAGACTTGGTGTGCTTGACGGCATTCTCTTTTGCTCCAGGAAAGCTTTCTTCTCAAAGTGGGGATGCATTAGCCTGTTTAGAACATGGCAAAAGTGATGGTAATCCAAGTAAGTGTTCATTTCTTACAAAGCCCTCTGGGGAACTTGGGTGGTTCGGTTTTCAGTGAAGATGAGAATTCATGAAGAGAGATGTGACTAAGCCTTGCTGGTTTTGTAGTAAGGACTGAGACATGTGCATTAAATCTGCTGACATATGATGCAATTTAGCTATGAAAGTCTCTTAATGAACAACATACTATCACAAGTTTGATGCCTGTATTGGATTCTAACTTTCATCCTGTTGGGAAATTTTCACGTTGGACTGGGTTTGATATTTCCGTCTGCCAAGAAAAATTGCTGCAGAAAGTGGCACATACAGACCACTGCAATTCATTTAAAAATATTAATCCCACAGTCTGCCTCCATTCAAGATTGTTTTTAAAATGCTTGATAATATTATTTTCTCTTGGGTGATAGATCCAATATCAGCAGTCTTGAAGGGGGAGGAAAAGCATTCTTGGGAAAAGCTTTGAAAATGTAAAGCTCAACAAAATCCTTTAAAATGTTAATTTTTTGTTATTCTTATTTCACTAATCCTGAATTTTCTAGTATTGCCTGTAATGTCTTCCTCCTTTATGAAGTGGAAGGGGGCCTGCCAGAGTTAGAACAGTAATAAGTAAAGTGATGAAGCCATAATTTCTCATAAGTCTATCAAACTATACCCATCTGTTTTCTTTGGTTGCTTTTCTACACTCTTCATGGATTCTGAATCTGGAAGCTTGAGGCCAGGGGAGAGATCACACAGATTTGGTGGCTGACGCGAAAGGCACAGGACAGCAGTGGGCATGCACTTGCCACGGGTGGCCACACCGTGAGCTCTGGACAAGCGGCTCTTGCTTTTGGCTCTGTCAGTGTCCAGTGGGATGACCGCACCCTCTATTTCCCAATTACAGCTTGGTTGCTCTAAAAATGATGACAAATTATTGACTCGTGTTGATTGTTCTTCATTTGCGCTGTGACACATTTTATTAAGCACACTTTCCCAACCTGTAAGTTATATTCCAAGAAAAACGACCCCAGAAAGTCACCCAATTTGGAATGTGTCACTGGTATCATGGGAAGAAAGGAAAGGGAGGGAGGAAAAGTGAGTACTCCCTTCACTCCATGATTCTCTGTGAAATGAAACTGCTGCCAACACGTGTCACTCTGATGATTTTCTAAGCAGGTTTTAGAGCTTCGTAGAGATGTTAAGAGGGCTGTGTTAGCCAGCAGCTGTAACAGTCACCAGCAAGACTGAAAGATTCTCTGCATAAATTGAACTTAAGTCCAGTTATTGGAAAGATGGGAAGTGGGGAAGACAGGCATTTTTATCCACACCTCTATGACTCCTTAGGGATTATTGCGGTACCCTGGGAAGATGGAGAAGGTGCACAGGACGTGTTACTCTGGTCCTTACTATTGATAAATGATGGCCAGCCCCAAATAACAGTCTCTTCCTGAATAAAAAAAATAAAATTTGGTCTTTTCAGCCCACTGAAACAATGTCATCACCAAGCATTTAAAAAAGAAACAACCACTAATAATAAATAGTGATTATTCTAAAGACTCAGAATGTGGAGGCTGTACATCACTGCCTTGAGAGCAGAAAAGTTTTCTTCTTTTCTGAAATCAGTGACCCCCAAACTTTGTCATTAGTAAAAATAATTAAGAGGTGCTCTAAGAGGGAATGGATGGATGATTGCCACTATGAGGCACATTCTCATTAATTTATTACTGATTTTTAACTTTGCTTCATTAGGACAGGTCTGTTGAAGGCCATTTAGGACTCAGGGGATTAGCCTGTACTTTACGTTGCCTCCATACTGGCTTCAGGGAAGGAGGATCATTTCAGTTTGTTGTCCTCTATGGACCTATATGTACAGGGAGGCGGAGGGAAAGCTACTGCCTTGTAAATCTTCCATTTAAGGAAGTGGTCAATTTCTTTATGATGTTCTTGAGACTGATAGAGTGGGCCTTTAGGAGTCAATTCTGGGAAAATGGTCATCAGCTAAGCAAATTGTGAAGCAGTCTGCATGTCATTTATGTTTCTGCTTCAGTGTGAAGTATGAATAAAATTTGATCCCATCCCAGATAAACTGGGCACTTGAAAGGATGCTAGGCTTAAGTTCCCTCCTTATCTTCAGCTCTGTGTTTCCAGCTGTCACATACTTCATGAAGATTGCTTCATGAAAGAGGGGGAGCTCTCCTAAATGTCTGATCTTAAAGCCACACAGCAGATGCCTCCACACCTGATAGCAGAGGGATCACTGAAGAAATGTTCCCTGGATGAAGCTCACTGAGAAGGGAACTTTTTCATTTTAAAACACTCCTGGCCGAATAAGTTATTCTTATCAAGTCTCTGCCTTAGGGCTAAACATCTAGATCTATGTCTCTTGGTTTCTCCACGGATATCTCTTGTGATGGGGATGTAAAGATATAAGTTGATCTATCCCAGAGTTGGGTTACCACTAAGGAGACTGGAATTAGGCATTTATTGGCTGTCTATGGCATAATCTGCTAGAGCTTGTCTTTGTCTCCTATAAAATAGCAAACGCCATACCAAATACCCTTGAACTTTATTTGAAAGGATCAACTAACTACTTAGGAGTCTCTAGGGTGAAATTTTCCCCATCGTTATCGTTTCTTTCATTTCTGCAAAGCCTAACAAAAACCTGGTATAAAGTAGTCCCTGAATAAATGAATAGTGTTCAGGTACAGATGCAATAGCTTTTCCTATTATTTTCCCCATGGTGTTAGGTATAGAGAGTGTGATCTAAGATCATCTGAAATAAATTCTTGAAATAAAAACTGAAAATCATACTTTCTTCAGTCATGTAAATAAAAGAAAGCATCATTTTGTTTAATTTGGTGGAAGGCTTGGAAATCTGGATTATGCTTTTAGTGATTTTTTAAACAAACCTTTTAAAGACAAGAGAACATCCAAATTTCCATGGTAAAAATAAGTGCACAAAATGAACCCATTACCCAATACTCACAGAGCACTGTTTACCAATGATTAACAAATCCAACTGATATTAAGAACTTAGCCCCCTCTAATGGAGCAGACCACAGGGAAATATCAAAGAAGTGCTAACAGCTGGCTTGTTAAAATTCTGTCCTTTTTCTTTTATACAAGAAAACAAACGGGAAAGCACAAAAGCAATTACACAGTAGTCCTCTTTAAGACAAACCATATAAAGAAAAAGTACTGACTAGATTGAAAGCGTTACCATATTCCAGATCATAAATTCTAATATTAGATACCAGGAATAAAAAGTGTCATTAGCTTAAGGAACACTAGTACACAAACAGTTGATTTTATTCTTTAGTAAATACTTTACTAATAGAAAGACCCACTCACAGATCCTAATGGGGAGAAACATTTATCTCATTAAGTCACTACTATACACCATCTGTTTCCAAGTCAAGCCCCTAGGAAGGAACCCTTCAAATAGCAAAAGAACCATAGCGAATGCCAAATCTCACCTTTCCTTCGTGTTTTTTAAAAATATCTCAGTTTATTTTGAACCAATGTGAAAGTAGTTATTTGAAAATAACTACTAAAATGTACTAAAACTACTAAAATAACTAGTAAAAATGAAATATAAACACAGCTAATCCTTTCAAGAAGAAGGTGCTATCTTAGCTTTTGAATTCTCTCTCCCCTTCCTCACTGCCCTCCTGGACACATAAAATAGGTGCCATCTGAAAGGTCAGTGGGTCACAGAAGTCTTCCCAGACTCTTAGATACAGAAAGCTCCTCACCCATATACGGTTCATGTTGGTTAGATCATTATACTCATCACATGTGAGTTTCCAGGGAGCTATGACAACTTTTATCTTTGGCATAGTTCCATTCTTTTTAGTCCTCAGTGGAGTGCCTGGCACATGGTAGATATTCTATCCATATTTGTTAAATGAATGAACAAGTGAATGCATGCAAAGCTTAAATGGTAAAAATTCAACTGTGCCAACATCACCCTAAACCAAATGGAGATTTTAATATTTTTATTTTTATTTCTAATTTTTAAAAAATAAGTAATCAATTTTATTCCTCAGACATCAAATCGAATGCTGTGGATAAATTTCTGAGATAAGGTAAATAAAAGTGTTAAAAATCAATACAAACAGACAAAATATCTGTTTAAGTTGCAATGATATTTCCTTTCAGACCTAATATGCTATGAATTATTTACTCATTTTTTATCCCTAAAAATCATGATATTTATGAAGTAGACAAATTATTGCAAAGGATTTCTCACTCAATAAATTAGTTTGTTTTTCAGAGAGGAGTTTGTTTCTTTCTTGTATAACCAAAATTCAGAGTTCAGTGTTCATGTTTCACTATTTTATTGAGTGGCTTCCTTTAAAAAAAATTTTTTTTTTTTTTTTTACAGTTTTTATTTTATTTTGGAGTATTGCCGACTAGTAATGTTTTGATGGTTTCAGACATACTGCAAAGGGACTCATTACATCAGCTTCACCTTAGACCACCAGTTGTTAGATTCCAGAGGTTGGAGACCTCTGATTCTTGAATCTCCTGAAATATTAGTTTCACTTTTAAACCAAAAGAGAAACCAACTAGTTGCTATTAATCTAGACCTCAATCCTTGGGCCTTCTTGTTCCAACTGTTTGAAATAATATACTTCCTAATCATATCACACTGTCTCCCTGCACACAACAACTTATACTAGGACACAGGGAGCCAAGCTGAAAGAATCTAAGTTATTTGAGGTTCTTAAAGTGAAGTGAAGTCGTTCAGTCGTGTCTGACTCTTTGTGACCCCATGGACTATAGCCTACAAGGCTCCACTGTCCATGAAATTTTCCTGGCAAGAGTACTGGAGTGGTTGCCATTTCCTTCTCCAGGGGATCTTCCCCACCCAGGGATTGAACCTGGGCCTCCCACATTGCAGGCAGACGCTTTACTGTCTGAACTACCAGGGTAGTCCAGCAAATAAAATTTAAGGTAACAGATTAGTAAAATCCAGTTCTACTAAATGGAGAAGCATTATGATTTATCACCTTATATTTTGTATAGTAATCTAACTCTTTCAGTTTAAGTATGTCTGAAACAAGTATATAAAAATGAAAATTAATCTTTGCACACCTTCAAGAATATTAAATGACTTCAACAGTGAAATAAGACAAGGAAGAAAAAATAGGTTTAAAATATAATTAAGTTTTACTTCAATTTCACTATTTAGAGTAGGAGGAACTCTTGACGTAGTTTCCAGCTTTTAGTTGTGTTGGATTTGAACGGTGGTGGTAATTATAATGAATTAAGAAGCTGCTGTAAATAATTTGTTTTGAAATGAACTTGCAGCTATATTTAGTTGTACAATGTTGAACTTAAAATGTTTAGAGTTTCTAAATTGTTCCTGAAGTTACTTTCGATTCCAAGAAAAAATTCCTCAACTTTGTAAATATTTCATTTCTGTTTTAATGTAAATGAATGCATGATAATTGCTTTTTGTTTCACTTTTGTGTTTAATATATGTCTGTGCATAGGATAATTGCTGTTGTATTTCATTGTACTTCTGCCTCTTCTTTTCCACTACAAAATTAGTAAGCATAATAAAAGATTATTGGAAATAAGGGTTAATAGTAAAGCTACTTTCAAAGGAAAATAAAGATATCTTTTCCCAGTGTCTATTTTCAATGTATAAATATTAACATGGATTCAGCACTTAAAAGAATGTTGCTTCCAATTTATACCATCATGTGAGAAATTACTAAACGCATAGATTCAAGCTTCTACCCTACCCAAGCTAATAGTCTTCATATTAAATGCCTAATGATCCCTAAAGGAAAATTGCAATATATCACAGTGTCTTTGCATTTAAAACCCTCTCCACTGGGGATATGTTATAGCAATATATAATGTAGCTAATTTCAGTATGATTTAAATTTGCTCCTATAATTATAAGTGAAAGTTTTGCTGTCCCAATACTGTATACAAGACATCAGAGCAATCTTTTTTTTTTTAGAGACTTTTATCATGTGGACTATTTTTAAGGTTTTCATTGAATTTATTACAATATTGTTTCTGTTTTATGTTTTGATTTTTTTTAGCCGAAAGGCATATGGGATCTAAGCTCTCTGACCAGGAATCAAGCTCCCACTCCCTGACTTGGAAGGCGAAGTCTTAACCACTGGACTGCCAAGAAAGTCCTTATCATGATGTCGACTAAAAAAATATAGTCGATAAAAACCTGAAAGTAGAGATTCACTTTATTTGGTGGGAATGTTTAGGACTCAGAGCCCTCAGGAGACAGCATATCAGAAGCTCTGAGAAAACTGTTCCAAAGAGGCAGTAGGGAAGTCAGGCTAAATACAAGTTTGCAGCAAAGGGAGCAGGCAGTTTGGACATCAAAGATCAGGTGTCAAGTCAAGGAATTTAGCATACTATTCTATGTATGGGAAGATGCAAGCCTCTCCGTTCAGCTCAGGTCAGTTAGGTAGCACAGTGTGTCCGACTCTTTGCAACACCATGGACTGCAGCACGCCAGGCTTCCCTGTCCATCACCAACTCCTGGAGTTCACTCAAACTCATGTCCATTGAGTCGGTGATGCCATCCAACCATCTCATCTTCTCTCATCCCCTTCTCCTCCTGCCTTCGATCTTTCCCAGCATCAGGGTCTTTTCAAATGAGTCAGTTCTTCGCATCAGGTGGCCAAAGTATTAGAGTTTCAGTTACAACATCAGTCCTTCCAATGAATATTCAGGACTGATTTCCTTTAAGATGGATTGGTTGGATCTCCTTGCAGTCCAAGGGACTCAAACATCTTCTCCAACACCACAGTTCAAAAGCATCAATTCTTTGGCACCGAACTTTCTTTATAGTCCAACTCTCACATCCATACATGACTACTGGAAAAACCACAGCCTTGACTAGACAGACCTTTGTGGGTAAAGTAATATCTCTGCCTTTTATTATGCTGTGTAGGTTGATCATAACCTTAGCCGCCGGGCTCACTGAATTCGTTCCTTTCATAGCACCTCAGCTATTTGGGGCCAATCCTGTTTCCTTGGTTACCCTGCTTCTTGCATTCCCCCGGCTCCTCAGTAATCACCTTGTCAGGGTGGCAGCATCCGCTGGATCACAGTTTTTGGAGCTCTCACTCACACATGAAGGCCAGAAATCGCTGGTGGCTGTGACATTTCTTGTTGATTAATATGGCAGGAGATACTTTCATTTCACAATGATAATCTTTTAATCAAATTTCAGAAGAATGGAGAAGGGAGGCTTATGCATTGATATGTGTTAAGGGAGTCTTTGAATGAGTATAGCAGAATAAATAGAGAATGAGACTGTTGCAATGTTTATAAATATTGATAAAATGTTGAAATAGGTAGCTGATGGGCAAAGAAAGTAAATTCTGGAAGGGCTGATGAATGAGGAAAATGTCTTCATTAAGTCTAAGGCCTAATGTAATAGGAGTAATGGAGTGAAAAGTGAATGAATGAGATAATTTTCAAAGTGGGATAATTAAGTTTTCAGAGGTGAAGGAAATCCCAGTAATGATTAGACCAGGAAGAATCAAGAGAACATGCTGTGGACATAAAGAATGAATAACAGAACTTTGAGACTATTTACTTGACAAATCAGTGATCAAGATGCCAGTAGCATTTGGGGCTGGAGGAAACCTCTGACCTAGATGCCACAGTTATCAGGGTCAAGGGTCTCCTGGATGTAGGCAAAACTTCAGGGCAAGAAGGCAAAAACCAGAGAGCAAGAGCTCAAAGATGGACTTATCCCTGGAGAGTCAGAGCAATGAATGTGTGATCTGAAGCTACACTGAAGAACTGTAGAAAGCTAGTTTTGTTGCAGAGAAAAATCAGGCTCCGTTGTGAGACCTCTTTTCCATAGTGGAAGGAAGTGGAAGGAGCATTGCGTGGAGAACACAACACAGTACAGGATGCTGGTGGTGGTGATTTAGTCGCTAAGTCATGTCCGACTCTTGTGACCCCATGGACTGTGACCTGCCAGGCTCCTCTGTCCATGGGATTTTCCAGGCAAAAATACTGGAGGATGCTAGCAGACACTTTTGCTGGGGTCTCACTCAGATCCTCTTCCATCCCTTGTATGGATTCTGTGAGCTCCTACTGCCACCTCCCCATCTCCATGCCCCCAACTCACAGCCCTTAGGATGAAAGCCCAGAAACCTGACTTTCACTGAATTTCCATACCAACTAACAAAAATTCAGGGTAGCCAATTAAACTTGAACTTTGGGTAAACAAATAATTGTTCTTTGGTATAAACATGTTATTTGAGACATACTAAAAAAATTTGGGCTTCCCTGGTAGCTCAGCTGGTGTAAAGAATCCACTTGCAATGCAGGAGACCATTGTTTAATTTCTGGGTCGGGAAGATCCCCTGGAGAAGGGATAGGCTACCCATTGTAGTATTCTTGCCTGGAAAATACCCATGGACAGAGGAGCCTGGTGGGCTACAGTCCAAGGAGTTGCAAAGAGTCACACAGGACAGAAAGACAAAGCACAGCACAAAAAGAATTCATTGTTTATTTGAAATTCAAATTTAATTAGGTGTCACGTTTTATCTGGCCAGCCTCCGTGGGGAACAAACTTGCAGGTGTAATTTCAGCTGCAGAGCTCCTCTGAGAGGCCAGGTGAGGCCAAATCTGTGCTTGAAAATAGACTCTTGCTTGACTTCTTCCCTCTTCCTGTCCTGCTTCCCTGATTCTCTGACAAGTCTTTCCCAGTACCACAGAGAGTGCCTTGTACACAGTTCTTGTCTCAGTTTGTTTCTGTATAATCTGAATTACAATGAGTTTATAGTAAGTCTCCTACATATGAAGGAGTTCCATTCACAGAACACATTTGTAAGTCCAACAAAGTTAGCCTAGGTACTCAACTAACACGATCACTATATTGTACTGTACTACTGTAATAGTTTTATGATACTTTTCACGGAGATATACATACATAGGGTGTATAATTGGGCTTCTCTGGTGGCTCAAATGGTAAGGAGTCTGCCTGCAATGCAGGAGACCTGGGTTTGATCTCTGGGTCCGGAAGATCCCCTAGAGAAGGGAATGACTACCCACTCCAGTATTCTTGCTTGGAGAATTCCATAGACAGAGGAGCTTGATGGGCTACAGTCCATGGGGTTGCAAAGAGTCGGACACAACTGAGAGACTAACACTTCCTTTTAACACATATAATACTTTCACACAGATAATACATTAAAAAAAACATAAAAAATAAACATTTTAACCTTAAAGTATAGTACCTTGAACACTGAATATTCATTGGAAGGACTGATGCTGAAACGGAAACTCCGATACTTTGGCCACCTTTTGCAAAGAAAACTCATTGGAAAAGACCTTGATGCAGGGAAAGATTGAGAGCAGGAGGAGGAGGGGGCAACAGAAGATGAGATGGTTGGATGGCATCACTGATTCAGTGGACATGAGTTTGAGCAAACTCTGGGAGATATTGAAGGACAGGGAAGCCTGGTGTGCTACAGTCTTGGGGTTGCAAAGAGCTGGACACGACGGAGCTACTGAACAATAACAGCCACAGTACAATCGCTGGCACACAGGGGCTAGCATGCATGTTTGTATCTTTGAAAGTCTGCAAGTTGAAGGTTGGATTGTAGGGAACTTTACTGCACTTTGAGAGAAACTGCGTATAAAATTGGAGGAGTTTGCAGGGAGGTCAGCAATGGGACCATGAATCAGGAAGGAACAAACGGGAGGAAATCTGCTTCAGTTTCACAGATGAGGAAGTTTCTTAACTTGCCAGACTGATAGAGATAGAAAGTGGCACTGCTGAGGTTCAAACATACATTGGTCTGGTGCCTAAGCCTTTGCACACATTTCCACCCACACTCCCTCCCTAAGGCAGAGGAGCGTGCATGTAAGGGACTAGCTAAGAACAGAGACCAGACCGCTGACTGCCTTCTGCACGGTAAACAATATGCTGATATCAAAGGAAGGAGCCTGGTTCGTATTTCGTGTCACGCCTCAGAGAAACAGAGATCAGAGCAATGGATAGAGTGAACTGATTTCAAGGTCAGAGGCCTGAAAGGAGCACTTTGGTTAAAACTGTTCAAGCCCAGGGCCAGGATGCTTCTGTGTGCTTCCTGCGCAGTGAAGCCACTGGCGGCATCTCCCTGTGGTACTGGGAGGGCAGGAAGTGGAATGGAAATCAGCTTTCCAAATGCCCCTACTAGAACATACACACACTCTCAGAAGACTTTCCAATATGAATCACTTCTGTGCTCATAGGTCCATGTTTCTCCTTTATTATGTAAATTTTCATTATGAAACAGTTCCAGGTTAAACAGCAGAATGATTTTTTAGGTGAAAACCTGAGGACATTATTCTTAAAGTAAAATATAGTTATTTAGGTGCTTTAGTAGTGTATGTATTGCTCTTTGTACGTAATGCTCTTTGTGATTTCTTTAATATGACCCATTTTTTCTTTCATTCTTATTAACACACATTTCCTAAATATGAAATATTAGTGATATTTAATAAATAATAGTGTTTTTCAATGGAAGGAGATTAAAAGTTTGAGGAATGTGTGGCTGGGGAAGGTGGAATATATCTTCAGCATTTGGACAGCTGTGGTTCCAAAATTTGGAGCTAAGAGGCAAGCAAAGAATGTTTTATTGCGAGTATCTAAAACAAATTTTATTGGAAACTTTTATGTTTGTAGGTCTGAGTAGTTTTTATAGTGAAGAGTTCTGAAAACTGCCATAAAATTTTGCCTTGGGGGTTATGATTACGTTTGTATCTTTCCCAAACTTAGATAAATAAAAAAGACAGTTTTTACTGTGAGAGCTTAAAAGGTTAGAGAGGTATTTGGTCTGTGATGAACCTTTTATAGGTTTGATGTTATAGGAATTTATTTTTAAAATATCAATAAAAATACAACCTTAGAGGCCTTGATAAAGAAATTGCAGGAAACTTGACTTTGAAGTTTCAATTCAAATAGACTCACCAAGATGATTTAATTAATTTATTATACTGTGCAAACTATCTTTAATATTAGCTGATGCTACAATTTTATGTGGTTGTGATATGGAATTTATGTTTTCTGGTGGCTAGACAGAAACAGGAGGTAGAATTTTCCCTGCTAGAGCTATTTAAGCATAAGCTGGACAATCACATGGCTGTCCAAATCAGACATTTGATTTTTCGGCTGCAAGAGGGACAGTTTAATATGTGAAAATGTCCCCCTGTCTTCCTCTGTGTCACAGTCGAGGTTTTATCTTGCAAAACAGGTTCCCTACCAAAGCGAGAAGAGGAGGAAGAAAGGAGAAACGGTGGGAGGGATGAAAGAAGGAAGGGAGTGTGTATTCACAGTATAAATCATACATCTAAAGCATGCACACGATCTAAAATAACTATGTAAAGAAGGAAATATTTCCTCATTTTCTAAATGAGGTAAATGAGTCAACGTAGGGCCAGAACTCAAACCTCCGTCTCCGTGATTCTCAAACGTGTGTTAGTGCTGCGCTCAGTCGCTTCACTCGTGTCTGACTCTGCGACCCCGTGGACTGTAGTCCACTAGGCTCCTCTGTCCGTGGGATTCTCCAGGCAAAAATACTGGAGTGGGTTTCCCTGCCTTCCTCCAGGGGATCTTCCTGACCCAGGGATCAAACCCAAATCCCTTGCATCTCCTGCATTGCAGGCAGATTCTTTACTGCAGAGCCACTGGGGAAGCCCCATCCAAACCTGTACATTTCCTCATTATATTAGTTTTAAAATTTTACTACTTAGAGTGAAAGTTAAGATGAAAAGTAAGAAAGTGATTGTCAATCTAACATATATAATAATATATAATACAGAACATGGATTTGGGCTTCAAAGGCAATTGTCTTGAAACTTCTGGGTCAGTCAATCAATATATATCCACTGGGCACCTGTTATGTGTCAGACACTGTTCTAGGCGTGACAGACTCTGCAGTAAACAAATTAAACAGAGTTCTTGACTTTAGAAAGCTTACCTTCTGATGGAAACCAACAAACATGTACATAAGACAATTCAGGCCATGATAAGTGCTTTGAAAAGAAAAAAAAAAATTGAGCAAAAAAGTGTACATTTGGTTTGGCTAAGAGTGTCAGGGGCTGAGGATGGTAAGAAGGTTGAATGGAATTCAGTGAGAGCGCTGAAAGCCATGGAACGATTTTGGACTTGATCTCTCAGGTAGTGCAGGATACTATACAAATATTTTGCTAGAAAACTGCATGTTTAAATTTATATTTTAGACAGTTGCCTCTACTGACTGTGTACAGACTGGAATGGAAAGGGAAGATACAAAAGGAAAAAGCAGGAGGCACCTCTGGCACTTCAGGAAAGAATGATGAAATTACTAAGACCATGAGGATAGATTCATGAATTATTAGTAAAGTACAAGGGCAGATACTTCCCTGATGGCTCAGTAAAGAATCCTCCTGCAATGTAGGAGACCTGGGTTTGATCTCTGGTCTGAGAAGATCCCTTGAAGAAGAAAATGGCTACCCACTCTAGTATTCTTGCCTGGAATAATCTTATGGATGGAGGAACCTGGCGGGCTACATTCCATGAGGTTTCAAAGGGTCGTACACAACTTAGTGACCGAGCAAGAACAAGGACAGGTACCAGTGATTGGATAGAGATGAGAGAGATGACGGGTTGCACAGGTTGAATTTGCCATTCTTGGGTAGAAAGATAGCTCTCTTAGTCTTAGAGAGATGAGGGATATAGGGAGAGGCAGGGAGAAAAACAGTAAGATGTTTTTCCAGAGTTTATACATTTGGTTCTATACTTCAATATAAAATAAACTATGCTTCAATATAAAATAAAAATTAAAAATATAAATCATTGTAGTTCTGGACAGGTTGAATTTAAGGCACTTGCGGCATCCTCCAAGTTGATTTTTTTCTGTAGACATCTGGAAATATGGTATTTTTTTGAGAACAGTTGGGTCTGGATATAAAACAGGGAGTTAGCAACTTAGATGTGCTAACTGAAGTTTAGCTTTAGTTGCTCAGTCATGTCTGACTCTTTGCAGCTCTATGGACTGTAGCCAGGATCCTCTGTCCATGAAATTCTCCAGGCAGGAATACTGGAGTGAGTTGCCATTCCTTTCTTCAGGGAATCCTCCTGACTCAAGGATTGAACCCAGGTCTCCTGCACTGCAGGCAGATAACTGAAGCTATGAGAATGGGTTGAAGAAGACATAACAAAATTTAGGGGAAATGGATACTGAGTATAAGTTAAGAAATGTCTGTAATCATCCTGCTTTTCTTTAGAAACTAATATAGTAAGAACCAAAGTTAGGTGAAAACAACAACAACAACAACAAAAGAAGTCTCTCTGGAGTGTGCCTGCATCTCTTGCTGCCCTGTTACCACTTATCCTCTCTTCTCTTTCACTCTCTTACTATTACTCTTACCCAGCAACTTCTTCATTCAAATTAGTTTTTCCTCTCTTCCTTTCTCTTCAATCTCACGCACACCACTTCCCCCTGGGTACTAGTGGCATCTTATAAGATACTCAGTCTTTTCATTTCCTTTGTGATAAAAGAGACTCTTAAAGAAAATTAAAGTTATAGGAAGAAGAATGCCCTTGTTTCAACTTTGTACAGATGAATAGGAAGGTCACCATGGTATACTGGAAAGACCAAGAAATAGACTGTCAGAAAAACCTGGGTTTCTAGTCCAGCATTTCTACTATGAACTAGTTCATTTACAGTAACCCCTTTGAATTCTGTATTCCCCTTAAGAATACACACTTCATGGGGCTATAACAAATATTAGGGGAAATGATATATGTAGATGTGTTATACAGAGGGTGGTACATATATTAGGTTTTCATCTTCTGTCTGGCTTACTCAATAAATGTTTGTTGAATGAATGATCACCTCTATTAAGGATTCTTGGATCTACCCCTATAGATCTGTCAGTCTCTATAAAATTGTTTCTTTAAGACTTTATAGCTGCCAGGATTTCTGGCTTTAAGTATGTTTTTACTACCCTCCTGTATTTTTGGTTGCATTGACTTTATCTTAAAGTGCAAAGGTATTAAAGTATCATATAAAATGAGTATCGTATAATTATTATTCAATTATGCTAACCATAATACTAAATTTTTCTTTTTGATTATACCTTTTCAATAATCTTGATTTCTCTTTTTCTCTAAATCTTGTTCATTCAGTTCTCAACTATATACAAAACACATAAAAATATTTAAAATACTCTATAAAACTAAACATAAAGGTATAGCAACCAGAGAAGGCTATCGTTAAGTTCTTGTTCAGCCATGATTTTTATATTGCCTACTAAATTGTATTTATCTGATAACATTTTTTACTGTAAAATATTCAAAGTTGACTCCGAGACTTGTCTTAAAAACTTCAGACCTGAAAACCTTGATTATTTCTTAGACCTCCACAGAACTCTCGGTATAATGATATGACCTCAGAGGGCATTGCACTCCAATCTGCAGTTTGCTTACTTTTCTATCAGCTACCATAAAGCTCCATCCCACACTATGATAATAGATTTCATTAGATCTAAATAACATACAAATAAACTGTATAGGTTAATGATGCAGAAAATGGAAAACTAGGCTATAGGCTTTATGAAGGCAAAGCAATGCCAGAAATTTTTTAAACGTATTTCAAGATCTAGTGTAGCAGTGAATTCATAAAAGCTTATGTTGAACTAATAAATGGTGTGTGCAGGCAAATTTTAGATTATGATTTCACAAATATTATTTCATGAAATTTAGAGTTTCTTTCTCAATAATTCTAAATAGAAACTAAATTGTGTGAAACTCTAAATTGCATGAAGTCTTAGTAATTAGAAAGCATGCACTTTCTGCCCACAGATTTCTCGCTGTTCTGTTGGTATCCCCAGCTTGTTCTTACTTTGGAAACCTTAAATTCAATATTGTTGCTGAATGGAATTCTCTTCCCTCATAGACCTTTATATAGTTTTATCCCTCACATTGTTCAGATCTCTCATCAAATGTCCTTTAGAGACTCACACCTTGACCACATTCAAATAGTCTTTCCCTTACTTATCCCTAATACCAGTCTCTCTCATTTTTCTAAAATATTTTAGTTATAGCATTTATAATTACCAGAAAGGAAACATTTACTTGTACACTTTTATACTGTCTGTTTCCCCCCTGATCCATACTTAATATCTACAAGGTTCAAGCAGGCAGGGATCTGTCTGTAGATTATCACTGCAATATCCCCAAAGCTTAGGAGAGTACCTGGCAAGTATCAGGTGTTGGATAAAAGTTTGTTGAATTGATTAATGAATTCCTGATGTTTATATTTGATATATCTCCCAGGAATCCTGGAAGATCTTTGTGAACAGAAAATAAATTCTATATCCCACGAATCCACAGAACGTCAAAGCTGTTGAGTAAAAATTTAAATTCAACATTTATTGAAGACTTATTATAAACTGGACACTTGCATTTTCCCATTTAGTCCTCGACACAACTTTCTCAGGTGGTTATTATTTGTTGTTTAGTTGCTAAGTCTTGTTTGACTCTTCTGTGACCCTATGCACTGTAGCCCACCAGGCTCCTCTGTCCATGGGATTTCCCAGGCAAGAATACTGGAGTGGGTTGCCATTTCCTTCTCCAGGGGAGCTTCCCAACCCAGGGACTGAACCCTCATCTCTTGCATTGGCAGGTGGATTCTTTACCTCTGAACCACCAGGGAAGCCCTAGTTATTCTTATCCCATGTTAATGATAAGGAAACTAAGACACACACAAAAAATTGCCTCAGAATCATTCTAAGTCACAAAGCTGGCATTCAAATTCCATTGAGTTTGACTTAAAGCCCTATGCTATCTATCACTAATTTTTGTTCCATTTCATATGGAAGCCTTTAGAACTCTCCTGAATGGAAACCCTGCACTTGTTTCTGATTTGCAACTCCATGGCAAAATTGTCCATAGACTACCTAAAACTAAGCCTTCAGTTCCATCCTGAAGTCAACAAGTCGGCCTGACATCAGTGCTCTCAGATGGGTAGCATATTTTCCATCCCCCAAAGCCATCAAAAAATAGCCTCCCTAGACGTAAGGGCCCCCACATTTCCATCTATTACGATTCTATCATTCAGAGCAGTTTACTACCACATTTTAGCACCTGGGTGGACCTTATCTATTTGTTACCTCCTCTTTGGGGATCATATAAATACAACTTAAATTTATTAGAATCTCATATGCTAGGTATAAAATGATTTGATGGACAGTAGAAGTTGTCAATTTATTACTGACAAAAATAAATACAAATATTTTAATACAGAATTGGACCCTGTAATATGAAAACAAGGAGAGAAGTGTCAGAGAAAACTTGTATCAGACAAGGTAAACAGGCAAAGAAGACTTTCCTTTTACTTACGTCTTTTAAAAAAAATATTTATTTTATTTTTAAAATATATATTTATTTTCAATTGATTGATGATTGGTTTATAATATTGGTTTGATTTCTGTCATACATCAACATGAATTAATCATAGGTGTACCTATGTCCCCTCCCTCTTGAATCTCCCTCCCACCTCCTGCCCATTCCCACCCCTTTAGGTTATTACAGAGCCCAAGTTTGAGTTCCCTGAGTTATACAGCAAATTCCCATTGACTACCTATTTATATGTGTTAGTATATATGCACCCATACTACTCTTAAAAATAAACTGAAAAATTATTTATTTTTGAATTGAAGGATAATTGCTTTACAATGTTGTGTTGGTTTCTGTCATGCATCAACAAGAATCAGCCATAGGGATACATATGTCCCCTCCCTAATGAGCCACTATCCCACCTCCCACCCCATCCCAGCCCTCTAGGTTGTCACAGGACACTGGGTAGAGTCCCTGTGTCATTCAGCAAATTCCAACTGGCCATCTATTTTACATATGGTAATGTATGTATATGTTTCAATGCTATTCTCTCGATTTGTCCCACCCTCCCCTTCCCCCACTGTGTCTACAGATCTGTTCTCTATGTCTGTGTCTCTACTGCTAACCTACAAATAGGTTCATCAGTACCATCTTTCTAGATTCCATATATATGTATTAATATGTGATATTTGCTTTTCTCTTTCTGACTTACTTCATTCTGTATAAAAGGCTCTAGTTTCATCCACCTCACTAGAACTGACTCACATTTGTTCCTTTTTATAGCTGAGAAGCATTCCACTGTATATAGGTATTAATACCACAGCTTCTTTGCCCCCTCATCTGTCGATGGACATCTAGACTGCTTCCATGTCCTGGCTATGGTAAATAGTGCTGCAGTGTACTTATGCCTTAAGCAATTCAAATAATATGCAATCTGTTGTATACAATTTCTAGATCTTTTCATTATGTATCCTCCTCTGAGAGTTTGTTTCTCTAGTTTATTCTGAATGCTTAGTTGATTTGAATAAATAGGACAAGTTATAATTCATTTTTTAATTCTAAGAGTGGCACCTTTTATAACAAATGTTGTTCAGTCACTCAGTTGTGTCTGACTCTTTGCAACCCCATGGACTGTAGCACGCCAGGCTTCCCTGGCCTTCACCAGCTCCAGAGCTTGCTCAAACTCACATCCATTGAGTCAATGATGCCATCCAACCATCTGGTCCTCTGTCGTCCCCTTCTCCTACTGCCTTCAATCTTTCCCAGCATCAGGGTCTTTTTCAATGAGTTGGTGCTTCGCCTCAGGTAGCCAAAGTATTAGAGCTTCAGGTTCAGCATCAGTGCTCCCAGTGAATATTCAGGATTGAATTCCTTTAGGATTGACTGGTTTGATCTCCTTGCTGTTCACACGACTCTCAAGAGTCTTCTCCAATACTGTAATTCAAAAGCATCAATTCTTCGGCACTCAGCTTTCTTTATGGCCCAACTCTCACATCCATACATGACTACTGGAAAAACCATAGCTTTGACTGTATGGACCTTTGTTGGCAAAGTGATGTCTCTGTTTTTTTTTTTTTTTTTTATATAACAAATAATACTGTTAAAACTTATATTTCCTAATCTATCACTTTCAGAAATGAGGTTGTGTCTAGTGAATACCCACTGTCAAATAGGAATAAGTTAACACTCTTAGAAACCCTTTCATCCCCTCCCTCTGTCTCCTGTTTCTCAAGTTTTGTGAATTTGCTCTGTTTATTTTTTCCCTCAAGTCAGTTGTAGAAGACATATTATTATTATTCATTACATGGACACAGATGCCTCAATGATAGCTTTAAGTCTGTGTTTAAAGAGATTAAATGATTCCTTCTACTTCTCTCATACTGCACCCCATGGTTGGTTAATTTGCAACCCCCCCCCGCCCCCCGCCAAGGTGAACTGAGAACTTTGTTTATTCTGGGTAACACATGAGAACCAGAGATTGAACAGTGGATAGGGCACCATTAACTGACTTCACAGTAGCTTCCTCTGTAGTAATCAGAGCTTCCAAATGGGGAAAGAAAAGTTGCCTCACTTTTCTTACACTTTCTATAATGTTCATTAAATTTCTTTTTTCATTTCATTCCTTAGCTTTTCATTGATATCCTGCTTCATAGTAGGATCTTCAAAGACACTCCAATCTCATCATTTCATTTGTGTTTCTAGGCATGCCTACTTGACATTTCAAATTTCTATTCTGTTGAATTCTCATGGCTTCATAAGCAGCTTTTCGATTTACCTCTGAGTAAGGAATTTTCCCTGTCTCATCTGCTTCATTCACTCTCACATATTTGTTTTGAGCATTTGGATTTGTGTTTGTTCAATGGTGTGTGAGTTTGAAATGTCAGGGGAAATAATTGGACAATGCAACCTACTCAAAGTTTAAAAGCTTAATTATGTTTCTAATGTTCTATTGCTTGTCAGAAGCCACTATGTTGAATCTCAGACGGTTATCAGGAAGTTCCTGTGTCTTGAAAAGTATCCTGGGAATGAATTTTTAAAGCATTGTCTCAACTCATTTCCTTATAAATCTCTTTCCATTCACAAATCATTATCACTGCCTATGAAGTTTCTCCGGGAGTTGGTGATGGACAGGGAGGCCTGGCGTGCTCCGATTCATGGGGTCTCAAAGAGTTGGACACGACTGAGTGACTGAACTGAACTGAACTGACTGATGAAGTTTCTTGTGAGAAGGGAATTCCTGAGAGATTTCAAGAAAAACAAAAACCAAAGAGAGACTCTAAACTGTCAAACGGAAGGACATTTTAAAAGGTAGGAAACTTTGTTTTAATTCTACCTCAGAAGTTTCCTACCTGTCAGTGGTGGTCTATGAAATTATTTTACTAATTTGTCTCTTTGTGAAATAAGAGAAGGAAAGCAGTTGCTCTTAAATCACTGTCTTCAAAAAGAGAGTATCATGGCCTTGGTGAATCCACTTGAAAAGAGGTTTACGAAGAAGTATCACCTAACCTGCCTTCAACCGAAAATATTTTTCTCAATAAATTCTATGATATAAATTTCTTCATAAAAATTTCATTTTTTGAAATTTCTGAAAGCTTCACAATGCATATTAGTACATAAAATATTCCATTGTGTCTTGTTTTTCTTTTTGTTCAGTTGCCAAGTTGTGTCTGACTCTTTGCAACTCCATGGACTGCAGGACACTAGACTTCACTGTCCACCACTGTCTCTTGGAGTTTGCAAAATTCATATCCATTGAGTCAGTGACACTATCTAACCATTTCATCCTCTGTTGTCCCCTTCTCCTTCCTTCAATGTTTCCCAGCATCAGGGTCTTTTCCAATGAGTCAGCTCTTTGCCTCAGGTGACCAAAGTATTGGAGCTTCAGCTTCAGCATCAGTCTTTCCAATGAATATTCAGGGTTGATTTCCTTTAGGATTGACTGATTTGATCTCCTTGAAGTCCATGAGACTCTCAAGAATCTTCTCCTGCACCACAATTTGAAAGCATCAGTTTTTTGGTGCTCAGCCTTGTTTATGGTCCAACTCTCACATCCGTTACATGATGAAGGAAAATCATAGCTTTGACTAAACAGACCTTTGTTGGCAAAGTGATGTCTCTGCTTTTTAATACTCTGTCTGGGTTTGTCATAACTTTCCTTCTAAAGAGCAAGAGTATTTGAATTTCATGGCTGCAGTCACTATCCATAGTGATTTTGGAAGCCAAGAAAATAAAATCCATCACTGTTTCCACTTTTCCCCCTCTTATTTGTCCTGAAGTGATGGGACCGGATGCCATGATCTTAGCTTTTTTAATATTGAGTTTCAAGCCAGCTTTTTCACTCTCCTGTTTCACCCTCATTTTATGAAATATAATAAATGTCTTTTATTTTATTTGCTTATTAATCAGCTCATTTTCCCCCAAAATTTAATTCAGTCATTTCCTCCATGAAACATTTAATATCAGTTTGTTGTTGTCCTAGGAAGCACAGTTTGGGGAATGTTACCTTAGGGACATGCTTCTCACTAAGCTTATGGTTTTGAGATTTAAGTGAAATGGTTTACATTAACTTAAGGATTGCTGAGACTCATTTTATTTTACACTTGACTCTTAACCAGCTGGAATGCACAAGTACACTTACATCCACATAGGAAGAATGCTGCATTGGAAAAGTCTGTCTCTATATTTAGGTCCAACACTAGGAATAGGATGAATATGTGGCTCTCTGTCCCCAAAATACTAATCTAATTTCTATCATTCCCAAATGCTAACACTTTCTATATAATTTTAATGCATAAAAATGAAATCATGTTTAAACTATTATTATTGAATGTATGTTTACTCTAAAGTATTAATTATTAAGACACTCCTTAAGTCCAAAAGGATTCCTGAAATTCAGATCATGAGGAAACTGAACAACTTTGTTAGAGCTTGAAATAAGAAATTTCCTCAAGATAGAGGTAGAGACTCAACTACAAAGTTAAATTTTCCTGAACTGAAAATCTGGTCTACTATATAATCTAGCTGTGCTATACAAAAGCACTCCCGAATGTACATTTCTAAAGTGATTTTCCAAAGAGAATGTACCAATAATCACCCAATGCCATCTGGTGACGTCCATGTGTAGAGTCTTCTCTTGTGTTGTTGGAAGAGGGTGTTTGCTATGACCAGTGCATTCTCTTGGCAAAACTCTATTAGCCTTTGCCCTGCTTCATTCTGAGAAATAGATTTAAGAGACTAGATATGATAGGGTGCCTGATGAACTACTACAGATGGAGGTTCATGACATTGTACAGGAGACAGGGATCAAGACCATCCCCAAGAAAAAGAAATGTAAAAAAGCAAAATGGCTGTCTGAGGAGGCCTTAAAAATAGCTGTGAAAAGAAGAGAAGCAAAAAGCAAAGTAAAAAGGAAACATATACCCATTTGGATGCAGAGTTCCAAAGAATAGCAAGGAGAGATAAGAAAGCTTTCCTCAGTGATCAATGCAAAGAAATAGAGGAAAACAATAGAATGGTAAAGACGAGACATCTCTTCAAAACATTAGAGATACCATGGGAATATTGCATGCAAAGATGGGCTCAATAAAGGACAGAAATGGTATGGACCTAACAGATGCAGAAGATATTAAGAAGAGGTGGCAAGAATACACAGAAGAACTGTACAAAAAAGATTTTCACAACCCAGACATCACGAAGGTGTGATCACCCACCTAGAGCCAGACATCCTGGAATGTGGGGTCAAGTTGGCCTTACGAAGCATCACTATGAACAAAGTTAGTGGAGGTGATGGAATTCCGAGTGAGTTATTTCAAATCCTGAAAGACGATGCTGTGAAGGTGCTGCACTCAATATGCCAGCAAATTTGGAGAACTCAGCAGTGGCCACAGGACTAGAAAAGGTCAGTTTTCAGTTTTCATTCCAATCCCAAAGAAAGGCAATACCAAAGAATGCTCAAACTACCACATGATTGCACTTGTCTCACACGCTAGTAAAGTAATGCTCAAAATTCTACAAGCCAGGCTTCAGCAATACCGTGAACTTTCAGATATTCAAGCTGGTGTTAGAAAAGGAAGAGGAGCCAGAGATCAAATTGCCAACATCTGCTCGATCATGGAAAAAGCAACAGAGTTCCAGAAAAACATCTATTTCTGCTTTATTGACTATGCCAAAGACTTTGACTGTGTGGATCACAATAAACTGTGGAAAATTCTTCAAGAGATGGAAATACCAGACCACCTGATCTGCCTCTTGAAAGATCTGTATGCAGGAAGCAACAGTTAGAACTGGACATGGAACAACAGACTGGTTCCAAATAGGGAAAGGAGTACATCAAGGCTGTATGTTGTCACCCTGCTTATTTAACTTATATGCAGAGTACATCATGAGAAATGCTGAGCTGGAAGAAGCACAAGCTGGAATCAAGATCGCCGAGAGAGATATCAGTAACATCAGATATGCAGATGACACCATCCTTATGGCAGAAAGTGAAGAAGACCTAAAGAGCCTCTTGATGAAAGTGAAAGAGGAGAGTGAAAAAGTTGGCTTAAAGCTCAACATTCAGAAAACTAAGATCATGGCATCCAGTCCCATCACTTCATGGCAAATAGATGGGGAAACAGTGGAAACAGTGTCAGACTTTATTTTTGGGGGCTCCAAAATCACTTCAGATGGTGACTGCAGCCATGAAATTAAAAGACACTTACTCCTTGGAAGGAAAGTTATGACCAACCTAGATAGCATATTAACAAACAGAGACATTACTTTCTCAACAAAGGTCTGTCTAGTCAAGGCTATGGTTTTTCCAGTAGTCATGTATGGATGTGAGAGTTGGACCATAAAGAAGGCTGAAATCCGAAGAATTGATGGTTTTGAACTGTGGTGTTGGAGAAGACTCTTAAGAGTCCCTTGGACTGCAAGGAGATCCAACCAGTCCATCCTAAAGGAAATCAGTCCTAAATATTCATTGGAAGGGCTGATGTTGAAGCTGAAACTCCAATACTTTGGCCACCTGATGCGAAGAGCTGACTCATTTGAAAAGACCCTGCTGCTGGGAAAGACTGAGGGCAGGAGGAGAAGGGGGCGACAGAGGATGAGATGGTTGGATGGTATCACCAACTCAATGGACATGAATTTGGGTAAACTCTGGGAGTTCGTGATGTACAGGGAGGCCTGGCGTGCTCCAGTTCATGGGGTCGCAAAGAGTCAGACCTGACTGAGCGACTGAACTGATTGTGTGATAGCTATATCTCAGTGTACTCTTGCCAGAATTAAATATTATTATTTCTTATCTTTGCCAGTTTTATGAAGAATTTTGAGAGATTTCTCATTTATTCTCCATTAGTATTTATTGGTGATGTTAAATATTTTTAATTTTTCTGTGAAATACATTTCTATCTTCTCATGTAAGGTATATTGGCTATATAGGGACTAATGATTTAATCTGAATAATTCTGTCCCCTTAATTCACTTTCATTCCCTCATTTTTTTTCTGCTTTATGAACATACTCAGTGAGTATGAGGTATAAACAAAACCAATTTGTTATTGACTGTGCTTTTGGTATCCTATTTAAGAAATTGTTGCCAAATCCAATGTCATGAGATTTTGCTCTATGTTTCTTCTAGGATTTTATAATTTCAGATATTATTACATTTAGAGATTTAAACCATTTTAAGTTAATTTTTGCATACAACATGAGGTAAAGGTCCAACTTCATTCATTTGCAGGTGGTTATCCAGTTTTCCCAGCATCATCTGTTAAACAAATTATCCTTTATGCATTGTGTCACCTTGACACCCTTGTCAAAGATCTTTTGGCCAAATACATAAGGGTTCATTTCAGGGCTCTTTATTCTGCTTCATTGATCTATATGTCAGTGCCATACTGTTTCAATTACTGTAGCTTCATAATATGTTTTGAAAGCAAGATATATGACGCCTCCACATATGCTTTTCTTTCTCAAGATTGTTTTGGTAATTTGGGGTTCTTTGAGACTTTGGAGTAGGAGGAGAGGAGTCTTACTTATACATAGACTTTCACATCAGTCTATAGTTTCACTGTCGAAACCTCCACCCTCAGCTGAGCTGAGTGTTATTAAGTCCTGGGTCCCTTTGCTTCAGCAGAGAGTAAATTCTCAGTCTTCTGCTGTGATGGGTATAAGAATGGGAATGGGTGATAGTCATTCTGTTGTTGGTGGAAGGATGGGGTCTAGGGTCATCAAGGATATTCTTTATTGCCTGAAGTAAACATTGAGTAAATGCTCACTGGAGCAGATAATTCAGGCAAAACAAGTATCAGAAAAGTTCAAGTAAGAAAAAATTGATACAGTTGAAAATAAAAGTTATTAAGTTTGTTAGGTCCCTGAATTTCTAATAGCAACCCACTTGTGATTTCCTCACAAAGTAGTCTTTTTAAGGAACATTATAGAACTTGCATCTATAATATTTAAAATTCTGCTAACATAAGCAGACATTTTAGAATCTTAAATGGATAATCACTGAAGTGAACCTGTCTAGATTTTGCACATAGAATTCTAAGTATCCCTGCCAATAAGATTACAAATTTAAGAAGTTCTTTAGGAGAACAATTTCATTTCCCCAAATAACTCATCATTTTTCTTCTGGGGTTTTTCATATAGGCTATTAAAGTGAATATTAAAAGTGTGAATGGAAATGTTTTGTACCCATGATGTTACAGATTGGCATCTTCAAAAGTACAAGAGATATTGCCAAGTCTATCACTAATCAAGTTTTATAATTTACAACCTGTGCAAACTGTGGGCTGAGAACCACAGCAGTTGTGCTGAGCATTTCTGGGAAGTTACCACCATCCCAGCACCAATTATTAAAACCTCTTACACACATTAAAGCTATAAAGATTAAAAATATAGCACATTTGTCATTAAATATGGATGACTTCATGTAATATGCATTATATACAAAAACAATGTCCTGCCACTTGAGCTTTATCACTACCCTACGGAAAATCCACAAACCCAGAGTCCCACATCAAAGCTCATTTTGGCAAAGCCAAGGAACAACTTTGTCATGCAAAATAAACACAGATGTTCCACACTAAGGCAACTGGCTAAGAGGAGATAGTGCATAGGAGGATGCACAGCTCTGTAAAAGATAATGCCTTCTTACACACCCTACAGCAGTCTTCTGTGGAGGCTGCAAATGCTGTTTCAAAGAGCTGATTCTTGCATTTGAAAAGAATATTTTCCTGACTGTAGCTGTGAACACACTACACTAGTTCTCCCTGCAGGCATATAGAAGTATATACAGACTGTCGGAGGTTGTAGGCTTAGATGTTTTGGAGCTAAAGAGAACTAAATTTCCCATGCATCTTAAACCGTGCCTTTCTTTTCAGTGATTTATTGATTTCTATCTGTAAGGTATAATATTAATAATCTTATTAATTACAAGAAGGCCTGAGGAAAGAGAAGTTTCTAAACTCTTCCATTAACAGTTAATGCTGGATGATTTCAAATGACCAGACAGCTACAATTGACTTCCCTTTGTTTCTTTCATTCTCAGCTAATTGCAATAGAATATCTCTGCTAAACAAACAGTTCTGGGACTCAAATATATTTCCCCCAGGAACAAAAATAGAGTTGCAAAAAATGGAGAACACCTGTTTGGGAATTCTGATATATGGTTTAGAATTGCATTGATGTTCAGTTATGGCCTATTTAAAATATCTACTCAAAGTAGAATTTTTCCTCTTTCCCCATACTATCATGTGATTGGGGAGAAAAGGTAAGATTGGAAAAAGAAGGATAAGGTTTGGGGTTATTGTGATTTTGAAAGTATACAATTTTTGTGGACACCTCTGTCTTGAGGTTTCAATCTGAGATAGACCTGAAGCCAAGGAGGAGGGAAGAGTTAGATGGTCAACAAAATCTCCCTCTGTTCTGCCAGCAATATTGTCTTGGTTATAATGGGAAATCAATCCTAGTAGTCATACTCTAATTAATAGGAATTTTAAATATAAAGCATTTTAGGAAATAAGTAACCTCTTGTGAAGACCAAGAGTCTTGCCCATCATCTTCCACCATCCTGTATTTTAAGTATCAAGTAGGTGTGACAGGCAGAAAATTTCAGACTGTGCTCCATCTGCTCTCCGGTTGCAAGTATTTCTATTCTCTTCTGCTCTATTATTTTTTGCAATGTCTTTTCCACTTTTCTAACCATGTACCCTTACTAATAGGGCTTCCCAGGTGGCGCTAGTGGTAACGAATCCTCCTGCCAATGCAGGAGATTCAAGAGACAAGGGTTCAGTCCCTGGGTCACAAAGATCCCCTGGAGGAGGAAATGGCAACCTACTTCAGTATTCTTGCCTAAAAGTCCCATGGACAGAGGAGCCTGGCGGGCTACAGTCCATGGGGTCGCAGAGTCAGGCACAACTGAGCACACTTTGATACATGGTTATAATATTTGCCATAGTTAAATGATACTTTGTGCAAATATTATGAGACAAAGAAGACATTTTTGGCTGTGATTAATAAATCATAATATTCAATTAAAAAATCCAACCCCCCCCAATTAAGGAAAACTATTTTTCTTAAAATTTGACTCATACATTTCCACCTTCCCTGATGTCAATCAGTTTTCTTTGCAAATGAATAAGTGGTGTTCCACTAATTTTAGCAAATTGCTTCACTCCAGTGAAAATTTTGAGTATTTGTGTGTGTGTTTGTGTGTGCTCAGTCTCTCAGTTGTGTGTGGCTCTTTGTGACCCCGTGGACTGTAACCCGCCGGGCTCCTCTGTCTATGGATTTCCCAGACAAGAATACTGGAGGGGGTTGCCATTTCCTACTCCAGGGGATCTTCCTGACCCAGGGATTAAACCTGAATCTTCTGTGTCCCCTGCATTGGCAAGCGGATTCTTCACCACTAGTGCTATTTGGGAAGCCGTTTGGAGTATTTAGCATGCTCCGGTTTGAAAATCTTATATAAGTTTATTTATTTTGGGCTAAAAATATTCCTTAATAATGGGAATATCTCCAAATATCAGTTTTCTAGATGCCTTCTTCATAGTCAAGAATTCATCCTTTGCCACAAGGTAATCAGTGAATCTCTGTGAGCTAAAAAAGTTCATGATGTCTCCCTGTTTAATTACAAGAGGATATGTATATTCTATTATATTTTAAACACCTTATACAATAACTGTATTATGAAATACTCTAGTACATTTTGTATTTCTCATTTCAACTTATTTCTTGCAACAGTTTTCTAAAAATGATACAATGAATAGAGTTCATAAATGATGCTGTTGATTAACATAATCCCAAAATTCCTTTTTAAATTATATTTGGGGCAACTGCTCAGAGCTTGGACTTTCAAAGTTGGGCTTTTATCAAATGTTGTGGTTAGAACTATATTACTTTTATTTAAAAAGTCATTACTGATAAAATATGTCTCCTGTGACATAGCTGTTCTTAAGTGATCCATAACAATAGTTATTTTAGATTGCACCCCCACTTACCTTAAACATTTTATTCTATTGTGAATGCTTTCTTTCTCACTACATTTTCTCTGCTACTGGTATATTTGTCAGTGACATTAATAACTCCTCTTCTTTCCAAAAGTTTGTGTTTAGATTCTTTGGATATTTCTATATAACAATATCCTCTGAAAATATAAAAGTCTTTACATCTAATCCTATATCTTAATTTTATTTTTTTGTCTTACTTTTTTAAATAAAACCTCAAGAGAATATTGAATACAAGTAGTAATAGTAGCCCTTATCATTTCCTTATTTTGAAGGTAATGCATCTAATGTTTTTCAATATTGAGTAACATTCACTCTAGATTTATTGTGTATGTAGACAGTGGGATAGAGGACATAACTTTGGAGATTAAGTTGTGACAATATTATTACTTAACATAAGAAATATAGGGAAATGAGGAGGAGCAGAGAGCAGAAGTTCAACTAGTGAATGGTAAGTTCAACAAGTTCAGTTCTCTTCATCTCTACACAGCACATAACCATGTTCATCCTTCAAGTTACTTGTATAACATTCTTGACTCTTTCAGGAATCCTTAGATACATCTTTCCCTGTAGAGTCATTAAACTATGTATACATCAACTTAGCAGCAATTACAGCACTGCATTGAAATAGTGTGTTTACATATTTAGTGACCAAAATTATATCAGCTATCCTTTTCCATTTTTTCATCCCACAACCAATCTCTCAGCTGAAAATGTCTGTCAATTTCTCAGCTTACTAATGAATGAAGTACACTTTGAATCCATCTGATTTCATCCATACCCTTACTTTAGTCTAAGCCATGGAAAATTCCTTAAGAGATGGGAATACCAGACCACCTGACCAGCCTCCTGAGAAATCTGTATGCAGGTCAAGAAGCAACAGTTAGAACCAGACATGGAACAATGGACTGGTTCCAAACTGGGAAAGGCGTACATCAAGGCTGTACATTGTCACCCTGCTTATTTAGCTTATATGCAGAGTATATCATGTGAAATGCCAGACTGGATGAAGCACAAGCTGGAATCAAGATTTCCAGGAGAAACATCAATAAACTCAGATATGCAGATGACACCATGCTTATGTCACAAAGTGAAGAGGAACTAAAGAGCCTCTTGATGAAGGTTAAAGAGAAGAGTATAAAGGCTGACTTAAAACTCAACATTCAAAAAACTAAGATCATGGCATCTGGTCCCATCACTTCATGGCAAATAGTTGGGGAAACAATGGAAACAGTGACAGACTTTCTTTTTTGGGCACCAAAATCACTGCAGATGCTGACTGCAGCCATGAAATTAAGACACTTGCTCCTTGGAAGAAAAGCTATGACCAACCTAGATGGCATATTAGAAAGCACAGACATTACTTTGCCAACAAAGGTCCATCTAGGCAAGGCTATGGTTTTTCCAGAAGTCATTTATGGATGTGAGAGTTGGACCATAAAGAAAGTTGAGTGCTGAAGAATTGATGCTTTTGAACTGTGGTGTTGGAGAAGGCTCTTAAAGAGTCCCCTGGACTGCAAGGAGATCCAACCAGCCCAGCCTAAAGGAAATCAGCCTTGAATATTCATTGGAAGGACTGATGCTGAAGCTGAAACTCCAATACCTTGGCCACCTGATGGGAAGAACTAACTTACTGGAAAAGACCCTGATGCTGGGAAAGATTGAAGGCAGGAGGAGAAGGGGACAACAAAGGATGAGATGGTTGGATGGCGTCACTGACTCAATGGACATGAGTTTGAGCAAGCTTCAGGAGCTGGTGATGGACAGGGAAGCCTGGCGTGCTGCAGTCTATGGGGTCACAAAGATCTGGACATGATGGAGCTACTGAACTGAACCATCACCACTTACCTCGCCTGGTCTCATAGCATCCTCACAGTTGTCCCTGCCCCACTCTTGTTCCATCCCAGTCTGTAGTGCATAGAGAAGCTTTATTAATCAATTACAATTTCAAATGAAATCATGCCACTCTTTTGCCAGTGGCACCCCATAGGGCTTCCCTGATAGTCCAGTTGGTAAAGAATCTGCCTGCAATGCAGGAGACCCTGGTTCAGTTGCTGGGTGGGGAAGATCTGATGGAGAAAAGATAGGCTACCCACTCCAACATTCTTGATTTCCCTTGTGGCTCAGCTGGTAAAGAATCTGCCTGCAATGTGGGATACCTGGGTTCAAACCCTGGGTTGGGAAGATGCCCTGGGGAAGGGAAAGGCTACCCACTCCAGTATTCTGGCCTGGAGAATGTAGTCCATGGTGTTGCAAAGAGTCGGATACAACTGAGCAACTTTCACTTAGCCATGTTAGCCCCATATGGCAGAAATAAAATTCGGACTTCTTTCAGTTTCAGCTCAGTTGTGTCTGACTCTTTGTGACCCCATGGACTGCAGCACACCAGGCCTCCCTGTCCATCACCAACACCCGGAGTTTACTCAAACTCATGTCCAATGAGTCAGTGATGCCATCCAACTATCTCATCCTCTGTTGTCCCCTTCTTTTCCTGCCCTCAGTCTTTCTCAGCATCAGGGTCTTTTCAAATGAGTCAGTTCTTTGCATCAGGTGGCCAAAGTATTGAAGTTTCAGCTTCAGCATCAGTCCTTCCAATGAATATTCAGGACTGATTTCCTTTAGGATGGACTGGTTGGATCTCCTTGCAGTCCAACAGACTCTGAAGAATCTTCTCCAACACCACAGTTCAAAAGCATTAATTCTTCAGTGCCCAGCTTTCTTTATAGTTCAAATGTCACATCCATACGTGAATACTGTAAAAACCATAGCCTTGACTAGACAGACCTTTGTTGGCAAAGTAATGTCTCTGCTTTTAAAAATGCTGTCTAAGTTGGTCATAACTTTTCTTCCAAATAGTTTCATGGCTACAGTCACCACCTGCAGTGATTTTGAAGCCCCAAAATATAGTCTGTCACTGTTTCCACTGTTTCCCCATCTATTTTCCATGAAGTGATGGGACTGGATGCCATGATCTTAGTTTTCTGAATGTTGAGCTTTAAGCCAACTTTTTCACTCTCCTCTTTCACTTTCATCAAGAGGCTCTTTAGTTCTTCTTCACTTTCTGCCATAAGGATGGTGTCATCTGCATATCTGAGGTTATTGATATTTCTCCTGGCAATCTTGATTCCAGCTTCTGCTTCTTCCAGCCCAGCCTTTCTCATGATGTACTCTGCATATAAGTTAACTAAGCAGTTAACTAACTCCTTTTCCTATTTGGAACCAGTCTGTTGTTCCATGTCCAGTTCTAACTGTTGCTTTCTGACCTGAATACAGATTTCTCAAGAGGCAGGTCAGGTGGTCCGGTATTCCCATCCCTTTCAGAATTTTCCACAGTTTGTGGTGATCCACATAGTCAAAGGCTTTGGCATTGTCAGTAAAGCAGAAGTAGATGTTTTTCTGGAACTCTCTTGCTTTTTGAATGATCCAGCGGATGTTGGCAATTTGACGTCTGGTTCCTCTGCCTTTTTTAAATCCAGCTTGAACATCTGGAAGTTCATCATTCACATCCTGTTGAAGCCTGGCTTGTAGAATTTTGAGCATTACTTTACTAGCGTGTGAGATAAGTGCAATTGTGCGGTAGTTTGAGCATTCTTTGGCATTGCCTTTCTTTGAGACTGGTGAAAACCGACCTTTTCAAGTCCTGTGGCCACTGTTGAGTTTTCCAAATTTGCTGGCATATTGAGTGCAGCACTTTCACAGCATCATCTTTCAGGATTTGAAATAGTTCAACTGCAATTCCATCACCTCCACTAGCTCTGTTCATGGTGATGCTTCTTAAGGCTGACTTGACTTCACATTCCAGGATGTCTGGCTCTATGTGAGTGATCATACCATTGTGATTATCTGGGTGGTGAAGATCTTTTCTTGTATAGTTCTTCTGTGTATTCTTGCCACCTCTTCTTAATATCTTCTGCTTCTGTTAGGTTCCTACCATTTCTGTCCTTTATTGTGCCCATCTTTGCATGAAATGTTTCCTTGGTATGTCTAATTTTCTTTAAGAGATCTCTAGTCTTTCCCATTCTATTGTTTTCCTCTATTTCTTTGCACTGATCACTGAAGAAGTCTTTCTTATCTCTCCTTGCCTCTGCCAGAGATTCCTGGACACTAATGGGCAAGTCTGGGTCAGTCTCTTGTGGGGTCACTGCTCCTGTCTCCTGGGTCCTGGTGCACACAAGGTTCTGTTTGAGCCCTTCAAGGGTTTATTTCCCAGTCCTGTGTAAGTTCTGGCATCTCTCTGGTGGGGTTAACGGCGACCTCCTCTAAGAGGGCTTATGCCATACCCAAGTCTGCTGCACCCAGAGCCCCTGCCCTGCAGCAGTCCATTGCTGACCCGTACCTCCACAGAAGCTACTCAAACACAGTTCTGGCTCAGTCTCTGTGGGGTCTCTGGGTCGTGGTGCACACAACGTTTGTTTGAGCCCTCTGAGTATCTCTGGCAGTTATGGGGTTTGATTCTAAGCGCGGTTTGTTGCTCCTACCATTTTGCTGGGCCTTCTCCTTTGCCCTTGGACATGGGGTATCTCCTCAAAGTTGCTCCGGTACCATAAAGTGGGCTTAAAAAGCCCCATGTGATTTGTCCTCTCTACTGCATTCCAGAATGACTGGCCTTCTTTTAGTTGCTTAAGCAAACTCATCCAGACCCATCACTACTTCAGAGAGGCCTTCACTAGCAGAATAATGAGATAAATAATATATAAATATATATGTGTATATAAACAGATAAATCATAACACAACTCAAATAAATAATAACCTTGTAGAAGAAATAACACAAAAAATACATCCCAGGAATAGAGGAGTCACATAAAAAATGCAAGAAATAACAATATAAGAAAATGCTTCAGAGTATTAATTAAATATAGTTAATATTTAATTAAATCAGTTAATTATATAATTAATAATTATAATATATATAATTGAAGCATATAATTAAAGCATAGGCCAAATAAATAAAGTACATTCAATGGTTATTGAATTTTGACTCAGTGGTTCTGGAGGGTGGTCTGGGTTTTAAAATTTTAATGAGTTAATTTAAACTTGCTTTAATTTTAATATTGGTGATTCTGATGAAAACCATCCATGGACAGTGCTTTCACAAATATCCCTTTAGGAGTTCAAAGGATGAAAACAACCTGAAATGAAGAGAATAGGAAATGTTTCATCATAGAGAATGGTTATAATGTGGGCTTCATAGGGGTGTTTGAGCTGACATAGGTAAGTATGAAGAAAAAAGGAATATCATTCAAAATAGAAAGCATAGGAGTAAAGATTTTCATAGTATAATGGTTTCTAGATCAATAAGAAAAATTATTAAGGCTATAAATAAAAGATTGAATTCAGTATTAACCATAAAATTATTTAACTAAAAAATTCTTCATTTGTGATTAGGAAGAAAGAAAAGCTATTCAAATATTTTTTTTTTGACTGAAGGTTTAAGGTTTCAGGAATACTCACATATTGTCAATTATCCTCAAGCTATTGCATCAAATGTTCACCTGCATTCCAGAATATATTACAATTATGTTACTAGCTATGAGACAAGTGTATCAGCCCAGCACCATGAATTCATTTCCATCAGGTCAGAGAACAACCAAGGTTTTAAAAACTGTGTTACTTTCTCTGTATCGAGGTCATAAAACTGCCCTGAGTCTCAGCACAGGTGGCCACTCTCTGTGTGAAATGCCCAGGCCTGTAAAACAAGAAGGTATGTCATGGATCCGCAGTGATCACCGGCAGACTGAGCGCCTCTCTCAGGGCATTTGCCTGAGAATTGGCATAAGTCAGACTTCATTCCAAGCAGAAAACACAAAGCAGCCTAATTAACAAAATCCTTTCCTTTGAACTTGCACATTTGTTTGGGAGCTGGAGCACCAGTAAGTAGAAATGTATAATCTACTCTCTTTAAAATATGGTTTTGAATGATTTGTTTGTTTTCTACAGATTGTATCACCTATTAATAACTCACCAGTTTAACAGAAAGAGGCTTCTTCTCTAACGTCCCCAGATGATCATTTTATTTCAGTAGATTTTGTGGCTACTGAAGTCCTTTCTTACTAATTACAAATGAAGAATTCTGTAATTAAATAATTTTATGGTTAATACAAAAGGTCTGATCTTTTTTTTTTAAACAAACACTGTCTTTACATTGTCACATTTCTGCGATTTATGGCAATTTATTTAGGGAATTGGGAGGGGGAGCAAGTAGTAAACCTGTTCAAATAAGACCACAATGCTGCTGTTATAATATATTATAATCATCATATATGGAAATACATTGACTTCTAACTTGGAAATGGAATAACAAAAAATAAAACAGGATGTTTATATTGATGAATGGATATTTGCATTCATCATCACCTCTGGTCATAATTCATCTAATGACACTAGATACTGACTTTCTCATGGTATATATTCTATTTCCTTTCAAATATTCCCTATCCAGGTTCATATAAATTCTGGGAGGTATTAGCCTATATACCTCATTCGCATAGTAGAGAACAGAAATATAATTGAGTTATTTATTTTGTCCTGGGGAATATGATGAATGGAACAATTAGGAGCTTAAAGACCGCAACATTAATAGACTAGTTCATAGGACTGAAGATGAGTATATGCTACAGCTACCAGTGAAAATGGAAAAGCATTTTTTTAGAGAGAAATAAAAGTAATGGCTTTTGAATATTGTCACTTGACTTTCCAGAACAGCTGACTCTGGAAGCTAAAGTGTTAACACCTATAAGCTGTTCAACAAGGGAATATATACTGTTAAATATTGGGAGTTATTTAAAATGCCAGTGAGTATAATAGCAGTGCTCTGAAATAACCATTTCATCTGCCTACATTACTCTAAAATTAATGAATAATGAAGCGATGCCCTTCACATTCTCTTCCCTTTCCATTCCAAGATATATTGATCAGATGACATTTATTTAAGTTTGGGATAATGTATTAATTTCAAGATAATTATTCAATATACTTTTGTCACTGTTGATATGCTTCAATGTCATCCAGGGGCCGGGGGATGAATAAACTGTTATCTGACATTGCTGGACAGGGTGCTAGAAATAAATGAAATTTTTCTCCTTGAGATTCACTGACTTGGGTTTTTACTTGGGGAGGGGCATGGAAAAGAAAGCGGAAGGTGGAGAGAGTAGGATGATATAACCTGCAGGTTAAGAGGATAAGGGTGTTTTAAAAGATGGTACTTCAGAACGAAGTGCTTTTCCATTGTTGCTGGGGTCAGGCTGATCTTCAGCAAAGCTGACAGAGCCCATCCTTAGTGGATGCCACTGCAATATTAACACTCATTTAGAGCAGATGTGGCTAAAAGCATGAAACATTGAACAAACAGCTGCCACAGATCCAGTGCCATTGCATAAGCACTTATGTTCTATTAATGCAGTGGATTGCTGAGGCCAGTAGGGCGGACTTATTCCCCGCAGTTCTTTAGCAGATGTGCCAAGTGATGACTCCTCTGAGAAGTGCTGCCCCGTTGAAGCCATCCCTCCATCTTATGCAAAGATTCCAATACAAAGTCATCTACCTATAAAAAGATGCAGCGAAGGTCAGACTAGATGTAGTCCATGGGGTCGCAAAGAGTCGGACACGACTGAGCGACTGAACTGAACTGAAGAGAAGGTCAGAGTACGCTCTGTCAAGATATTTTGCACAGGTGTACTTTGGTATGGGTTTATTTTATTTTTATTTTATTCTATTCTATTTGTATTTGATCATGTGCCAATGCTACAATGTTATTTCTTTCTGTTTCCTCTCATTTTGATTGTGTGTATGTTCACATGTAATATCTAAAAGACTGTTTCTGCCCATTAGTTGTTGCTCTCACGTCTGACTCTCTTGCAACACCAGGCTACTCTCTTGTAACGTGCCAGGCTCTTCTATCCATGGAATTTTCCAGGCAAGAATAATGGAGTAGGTTGCCATTTTCTTCTCCAGGTGAATCTTCCCGACCAAGGGATCAAACCCACATCTCCTGCATTGCAGGTGGATTCTTTACCCCTGAGCCACCTGGGAAGCCCGTAGGATAAGTCAAGATCCTGCCCTTTAAACTTGCATCTCAGCTCACCTGATTCGGTAGGTCCCGGGCATGATGTTTCCAAGTCGACAACTGTTAGTTTGAAACATGTTTGGCTTCCAAGTTTTTCCTCTGTTCAGTGGAATGAATCAAAACTCAGAACTCCAAAGAAAAATATCAAACATTATGGGTCAAAACTATAATTTGTTTGTAATAAAAATCAACAAGTCTCCCACTCATCAGCAGTGCAGAAGCTAGCTGGTAGTATTTGCAAGTTTCAGGAGAAAAAGAGCAGGCAGTAATTCTAGCTTGTTCTCTCTCAGGCTGATTTGTACCCTGGCCCTGATGCTATCTCACTTCCTCATGCTGAGGAGAGTCACTTGGGTAATTAATCCTTAACAAGGCAGCATGCTGATCTCCAGCAAGTGAGCAATTCCTTCAAGTTGAGTGGAAGAGGTGCTGGATGGGATTATTAAGAATTTTAAGGGTTCTCAAAGAACAATGTTGCCTAGTCCTAACTGTTCTTCAGTACATTATGCCATCAAAATTCTCTGCTCCAATGTCAGGAGGAAGAAAAAGACAGAGAAGAAGTGGGTGAAAGAGATAGTAAGTGCAGCCATAACTGGAAAATATGAAAGCAACAAGCACTTCATCTTTTCATTCTTCTCTGGGTGAAATGGGGCGGAGGGGGAGTTTACTATGTACCAAGCACTGTTTCAAGCGAGGATGTGGTTAGGGACACATTCATTACATCAGTGATCACATGAAGCTTAGATTTTAATACAGAGCAACTGATGAAAGAAACAATAAAGCAATACATTAAACCAATAACTTAGATTTTGATAAGTGGTATAAAGATAATAGGGGCTTCCCAGGTGGCACTAGTGGTAAAAAATCTGCCTGCCAATGCAGGAGACACAGGCGATCCAGGTTCAGTCCCTGGGTTGGGCAGATCCCCTAGAGGAGGGCAAGGCAACCCACTCAGGTATTCTTGCCTGGAGAATCCCATGGACAAAGGAGCTTGGCGGGTTGCAGTCCATAAAGATAATAATATAGGAAAATGTATAGAAAGTACCAAGGGTTAGCGTACTCCCTTAGATGGACGGTTAGTGAAGACTCCTTTGAGGAGGAGCTATTTGAGTGCGGAGTTCTAGAGGGTGAACTTGGGAAGCATGAAAGTCCCAGCTAGGGGCCCAGTTAGGGCAAGGGTCCTGTGGCAGAATCAAGTTTGGTCGGTTCAAGGACTGGAAAGAAGACACTGTCGTTGGCTGTGTTTAAAGCCTCCACATTATGATGTATGTAAATTCACCTTCCGAATCATCTCAAAATGAAAGGAAGAAGGGATACAGAAGGTACTCAGCCCTGTAACTTCGACCCTGTTCAGCCAGCGAGTCTCCTACAGATCCCTGAACATCAGTGGCCCACATGGTTCTGTTCTGCGATCAAGAGCGCCCTCCAAACCCCAGGCTGCTTTCTCAGGGCCGTGACCCAGAAGGGAAGGAAGCAGGACCCTGTGACTGCCTCCGCTCAGCCATTCCGCTTTCTAGTTTTCCAACAGCAGTGTCCATATTCTCCAACATGAAGAGCCGTGTGGAGCTTTATCACAGGTGCTCCAAATGTCAGGAGAGAGCTGAGTAATGCCTTCATATTTGCCCAGATGCTTCAGAACTGAACGGGATGAAATGAGCTGTGAATGAGACCAGATAGGAAGTCAGCTCAAAATGTTCTCTCTCTTTTTTTAAAAACCTAACATGATAATCATCCAAAGTCAGGAAAAGGCAGTTCTAAACAAGTTGTGCTAAATGCTGCTTAGAAACAGCCAGGAGACAAGGAAACGTGTAAAATGACTCTGTCATGCTGAAATGTTCACGGCTTTGTGAGAGAGAAATGGCTGAAGCCTACCTTTCTCGCGACTCTGGAATAAAAACATGAGCAAGCCCTGTGTTTGTTTGCAAGTTGACACTGGTAACAGCAAAAGAAAGGGAGGATACATTAACATCATAATAAAACCCCATTCTGACCTGGGAAAGATGCGGCAAGGGAGGGGCCCTGTACCCAGGTCCAGACACTTGAGTATTAGCACAAGTGTTTCAGAGTCAATGCATCTTTAGACTTTCCTTGAACTTAAAATTGCCACCTGGTATTCTTGGCTTTATTTTCTGGCTCAAAAAGAATCAAGATGTTCTTGAAGAATTAACCCATCCAGGGATTTTCCAAATGTATTTTCCTGAGTTCTAGAGCTTTCACTAAGGTACCTCAGTTGTTTATCCCCTGGGAGACTGAGGGAGTTAAGATGGTAAAAAATCATTTTCAGCTCTCCACTCCATTTCTAGTTGGTTCTGCTTTTCAAAGAGGCATAAACATATTGGCTTTGTAAAGGCAGGCGGTGGAAGGAAGTTTTAACTCTGGCAATATGGTCTGCTTTTTCTTTGGGGTAAGTTTGATTTCTAGGATTTTTGTGAGGGTTGTAAGCATGGATAGCAATCTAAATGGAATTTGAGTGGACCTGGCAGCATTTCACGGCAAACAGAAAGGTGAAAAGTAGAGGCAGTGACAGATTTTATTTTCTTGGGCTCCAAAATCACTGTGGATGTTGACATGTGTGTGTGTGACCATGCTAAGTCGCTTTAGTCATGTCTGACTTTGTGACCCTATAGACTGTAGCCCACCAGGTTTCTCTGTCCATGGGATCCTCCAGGCAGGAATACTGGAGTGGGCTAACATGTCCTCCTCCAAGGGATCTTCCTGATCCAGGGATCAAAGCTGCATCTCTTATGTCTCCTGAATTCTTTACTAGTGCCACCTGGGAAGCCGCTGACTGCAGTCATGAAATTCAAAGACACTTGCTTCTTGAAAGGAAAGCTATGAAAAATTTAAAAAGCAGAGACATCACTTTGCCAACAAAGGTCCATATAGTTAAAACTATGGTTTTTCCAGTAGTCATATACAGATATGAGAGTTAGACCGTAAAGAAGGCTGAGGGCCAAAGATTTTATGCTTTCGAACTGTGGTGCTGGAGAAGACTCTTGAGAGTTCCTTGGATTGCAATGAGATCAAACTTGTCAATCCTAAAGGAAATCAGTCCTGAATATTCATTGGAAGGACTGATGCTGAAGCTGAAGCTCCAATACTTTGGCCACCTGATGCAAAAAGCTGACTCTTTGGAAAAGACCCTGATACTGGGAAAGATTGAAGGCAGGAGGAGAAGGGGGACAGAGAATGAAATGATTAGACAGCATCATCAACTCAAAGGACATGAGTTTGACTAAACTCTGGGAGACAGTGAAGGACAGGGAAGTCTGGCGTGCTGCAGTCCATGGGGTCGCAGAGTCGGACATAACTTAGGGACTGAACAACAGCAACCACAAATCAGCATTTACAGGCTTTTTACAAGACTCCTTTCCCTGTTTCTAAAAACTATCACAGCTCATCTTGTGCATCAGTATCCAACATAGTTCCTGGCATACGACTCATTTTTTAGTGATGGAAGCTCATTAGAGTGATCATCATTTTGTTGTGGCAGATGAAATTCTGACTCCTAGTTTAGGGCTCTGTATGGTTCGGTTTGGGGGGCCCAGTCTTACGCATGCTAAGGCCTAGCCAAGTGTATTCCTTCTGCTACATGCAGCCTCCCTGGACCATGCCAGGCCTCACCAATTCTCTTCTTTCCTTCTGGTCTAACTGCAGGAAGAGTCTAGACACAGTCTCCTTTAATGCTGGCCACAAATGCTTTCATTAGTTTGGCTCTGTCAACAACATTGTAATACCCTTAAAAGCACAGACTTAGTCTTAGATTTTTTAAAAATGTATTTCTTGAGTATGTAAGCCTTGAAACAGTGCTGAACTCATTATAGGCAAGCAATAAATACTAGTGGATTGTTAGGCCTTCCTCTTTTCAGAGACCTTACGACTTATTGAAAACTTCTTCCAATTTGGAAGACATCTTTTCTAACATCTGTTTTCTACATTATCTCTGCTCTCGAAAGAATTTAGAACAAATTTTATAACAAACCTTTTTCATTTCTCTGTATGTGTGTGCGCTCAGGCGCTCAGTTGTGTCTGACTCTTTGTGACCCTATGGACTGTAGCCCGCCAGGCTCCTCTATTCATGGGGATTTTTAGGCCAGAATACTGGAGTGGGTTGCCATTTCCTCCTCCAGGGGATCTTCCCAACCCAGAGACTGAATCCAAGTCTCCTGCATCTCCTGGTATTGGCAGGCGGATTCTTTATCACGAGGCCCTGGGGAAGCCCTCTTTCCCTTCTCTAGTATATATGTAATCCCATTTCACATCAAAATGAAAAGAGGTCTGTATTCTACTGTCTTTCAGTCTTGTCATTTGAAGTGAACAGATCATGGGCACAAATGTACAGGCATCACTCAGAGTTTTATATACTCCTTCAACTGACATGCTGCCTTGTGTGTGAAAATGCCATTCGGAACTTGTAGATGTCCATCACGACTCTAACTCAAATTGTGCATGACCTTACCTCCAAAATACCGAATCTACATTTTCAGCTTTCTAATTTCTAAAGTGATTGGATCGCGCTTCCTCCTCCACTCATGAGCAATGTTCTAAGTCTGATTTAGAGGCCGTCTGTCAGGTGCGTTAACCACTTTGGAGAACAGTACTGTATAAATACCAGAGATCACTGTTATTGTGTCTCCAAGACACTCTTCCAAGAAATGCGATTCCCTGGCCTCCCATGTAAGTTAAATGATATAGCATACGCTTTGCTTGGAGCACGGATGACTCTGGTAAAACTGCCACCTGGTTAACAAGCCCAGTGAGAAATGTACAAGGGGGCTCTGATGTCATTTATAACAATGCCTATACGTTGGTTAACAAGGGCAGCATTGGCTCCCACCTCTGATGGCTGTCTTAACTGCTGGAAAGACTAATCTGCCTTCCGAGCTGCTGTTGGCCATTGCCACCTGCTGGTTCTGGCAAAAGGCTCCCCCTGGCTCTCCTCCTGGTGCTGTCCTGGCAGCCTCCCCAAACGGCCAAGCTTGAGCCAGAGAGTGCAGGGGCGGTTGGAGCGTCCACACTGCTGAGGTTGCATCATGCAGACTGGCTGGTGGTGGGGCGCCTCGGTGCTCTCCAGGGTCAGTGTGCTGACTGCTGCGGTGACCAGCTGGCTGGCAGCAGCGGCGACTGGAAACTGCCCCTGAGCACGTCACATGTTGGCAGGGAAAGGGTAGCAAGGGAGCAAGGCTTCATCAGAGAAAATAAACAATGCTTTACGAGGTAGCGGTAGGCATTTTCTATCCAGCCTGAATTCGTTTTAAGCATGCAAAACTTTTCTCAGAGTTGCTTTTAAACATTTATATCTTAATCTCACAACTCTTCATTCCATTGATTTTAAGTTTCTACCTAGAACTGACACATGCCCATTTAGCATGTGGTGGGTCTCAGTCTGTCTGAGGTCACCATGGTTTCTGGTGGCAGCTCGGTAATGAAACGTCAAGGATGCTTACCTTGTCTAATGCTGAAACACGGGTACAACTCGTTTATGTATTTCATCATCCACATGGCAAACAAAAGGGTTATATATGCATTGTCAGTTCACTGAATTACACATCTCCTTTAATATGGGTGGAATCATTTACGAGCTATTGCTCAAACCAGGCTGTAAAAGCCCCCGTCGGAGTCCTAGCCGACTGCACGGTTAAGGCCCAGCACAAACAGACCCATAATAGTAAACCTAGCCTTCCAGGGGGTGTAAATCATGCTGTGAGTTTGAGGCTTCCTGGACGGTTTTAAAATACAAATTTTACTTTTCTTCAGATACGGTGAAGCTAAAAGTTTAGGAGACAGTTGCCCCTGAAAAGATATACTAGTATATTCGTAGATGCCAAGAGGAGCGGATGTGCCATGCTGGGGGCATGGTGGGCCACAGGGGGAGGCACCAGTGTCAGGCAGGAAGCAGGCAGAGCAGGAGGAAAGCCTGGGCGAAAGCCTTGACTGTGGTTTCCATTGGGGAAGAGCAGGCCAAGCAGGGTGCGCAGGCTTACGATTGGCAAGTTTGAATCATTTCATCAGGCTCTGGCTTCCCTAGGAGCTGTCCCTGGTTGCGTGGTGCCCAGCCCAGGGGTGATCAGGACAGAAGCACAGTGGGTCTGAGTGTCAGAGCACAACAGAGGCAGTGGTTGGGCTGTGGGCTATGGATAGGTTAGCTTGACTTGAAAAGCATGCTCCCAAGTAAGTTGTTTGCTGTTTCTAGGAATGAGCTAGTCCTGGGCAGGGCAGCCAGGCCTTGGATGAGAAAGCATCAAGAATACACAGTAAAAAGACCTGTTTAACACACACAGAGCTGGCCAGCACACACAGTATCATGCTGGAGTGGGTTTTCTACAGCAGAGTCGTAGCTTATTTACTCTTTACATTGTCTTCACTGAAGGAATCTCAAGTCAAATCATCCTGCAAATTTTCTAACTGCTTGTCGGACAGCAAAGAAAGGTACAGTAACCTGTGACACTCAAAATTGCCAGCCACAGTTATCATATGGGTGTGTGCAGAGGAGAAATAAGGAAGAGAAGGCAAGAAGAGAAGCCTCACCAGAAATACAACTGTTTTCAGTGGTTCATGGTGACTGATCCGTTTGATATGCCACAGATCTGATGAGGGATGAGACATATTAGAAAAGCATTTTCTCATTCTGTTTTGTTGTGTGTCGGGAAGCTTTTATTTTGACTGGAGATTATTTGGCTTGTAAGCAATAGGCAGTGGTGACAGTTTTGGAGGGATCATGACCTGAATGGGGATTCTGCATCTGGCACTTTGGATCTCTGTGGTATTAGGTTGATTTTGCTAGATCTAAGTGTCTCTATCACTAAATAGGGAGGTAATATATGGAGATAATAATAAAAATAACTCGAGTAAGTGCTCAAAAAACGTTAGCTTTAAGTAAGTCAGATCCCATTAGAAAGAGCCAGAATACCAAGATTTGATCAATCTTGTACCCAGTATATGATTCTCCCTTTTATTTTACATCCTTATTAACAAATAAAGAATTTTAATTTTCCATTTCTATTCCATTCATCTTGATGTTCCATTTCTAGTTTTTCTACCAGAATTGATTCTGAAGACAGGGTAATTTGAGCATGTATTAGCATTAAAAAAGAATATAAGAAGACTGAAAAGTGCAGACATGCTACAAGGGAAGGTTAACATTTCGAGAATTGCCCTAGTCTCAATGAAATCTTGCGTTCTGATTTTCTTTTTATTTTACTTAAATATAATAGTTAAGATATATTTATAATCTTTTTCTTTCTTGAAGCTGTGTAGGCTCATAGAATTTTTAAAAATTTTCCATAAGAGAAAAAGAAAAAATTTAAATTGTCCATAGTATTTCATTCCATTTTCATGTTTTCCCATTGTCTTTGTTTTCCTAAATTGATATTTAAAAATACAGTTGTGGCTCATATGACACATGTAATTCTCATCTTTTTATTTAAGATTGTATCATAGATGCTGCATACTCTATTGTATCCTTTTTAGTGTCTTAGTATTCTTATCTTTAATACTTCTCATGTGATTTTAAAAATTATTGAGAAAACAGAAAGTGTGACTATGGAACAAAGGTCCCAAAATGATGGCTGTGAACTAAAACATCCTGAGAATATACTTGGGAGGACCAACTTAAAAAAAATACCTTTAAAAAAAATCAAAGAAGTTTATCTAAAAATATGGATTTCTACTTTTCTTGAAAACTTAGACCTGGTGATGTTGTATTTGCATTTTTCTCTTTTTTTATTTTTTAAATTAATTTATTTATTTTAATTGGAGGCTAATCACTTTACAATATTGTAGTGGTTTTTGCCATACATTGACATGAATCAGCCATGGGTGAACATGTGTTGCATTTGCATTTTTCTGTGTAAGGATCTTTGGAAATAAGAGTAAGATACCTTTCTAGTCAGAGTGAACTTTTTGGCTATGCAATCTCCCAAACCCTGTTGTGACTACTTAAATTTAACTACATTTGAGACTAAAGAGACCTAGAAAAGATTCAAGCTAGGTGCATGGTTGAGCTAGATGCTATTAAGTTCACACCAGACTATAAGGATCCAAGGCATTAATTTAACCATGAGGTCTAAGGACAAGAATGGTAGTAGCAGTGAAACAACACAACTCATTGAATATTGCAAAGATGAAGGAGATTAAAGGGTACTTATGTAACATTTGAGCCTTGCTAAGTGGAAGAGTACAAAGATTGGTACAGGAAGATGACATGTTTGACTTTTTATCTGTGGATTTTTTCCCTGAAATTCTTTTTTTTTCTGAGGTATTTAAATGTATAAATTATTACTATGTGTCTGCACTAACTGTGTTGCTTCCTAAGATGAAAATGGTTCCTAAAAATGGCCAGGCACATCTTTTTCATTTCTCTTTCTGATGTTGAGCTGAGACCAGACAAAGAACTGAACTATGGTTGACAAAGTCAAGCCATCGGGTCCACCAAGATAAGAGGTTCTCTTGACCCCTCCACAAACTGATCACATTTTGGGTATTGAGCCAAGTCACTCAGTCCAAAGAAGAAAAGACTCAAGATCCCATCAGAGGAGGAATCATTAGAATAATTAGAACATCAGCCTAATGGACATGATGCCTACTTTCAAGAATTTAAGGATATATTTGTATGAAAAAAAGAATTCATTTCCTATGAATTTGAAATATAAAATTAGGACTAATGAGTGAAACTCTACTTTAGCAGGTTTAAGAACAAGTATAATCAAGAACCACCTAAAAATTGTTGTTGTTGTTGTTGTTTAGTCACTAAGTCATGTCTGACTCTTTGTAACCCCAGGGACTGTAGCCCACCAGGATCCTCTGTCCATGGGATTTTTTCAAGCAAGAATACTGGAGTGGGTTGCCATTTCCTCCTCCAGGAGATCTTCCTGACCCAGGGATCAAACCTGAGTCTCCTGTGTCTCCTTCATTGACAGATGGATTCTTTACCACTTTTAGATAGGGAAACCTATCTAAAAATTAGAGGTCATCAAAAACAGAAAAGCATCCCTGGAAAGTAGTGAGTTTCCTTGCACCAGAGGCATACATATACATGCTGGAAAATAACTTGTCAGGGAGCTGGGGAAGGGACGCAACCATTGACTAAATGCCCTCTATAATCTTACCCAGTCTTACCAGAGTCTACAAGCCAGAGTGTCCCACAAATTACTCCAGAGACTCTTAAATTGACAGATAATGGTCGCAACTCTGAAACACAACTTGCACTTCCAATGGAGCCAAGAACTTGAGAGTAATCTTCTATATCCTACTCAGATCTGTTCTGGTTGCCAAACTGCAGGGGAGTAAAAGACTCTGCGTTATCTTGATAGACGAGCTGGCGAATCCCACACAGCTGTGTTGTGGAAATGTTCTCCATTTCCCTCATGATAACATTGAGTCATAAAAGAGAGAAATGAACATTTATTTGCCAACTCCACCTGTCTGTTGGGCCCACCAGATCTATATTAGCATCAGGGGAACTTGCCTATAGTGCTGAAATTTTTATCAGTTGGAGAGAAGCAACTGTTTTTTCCCTTAACTTGTGGTTAAAGCCAATTCCTTTTTTTTTCCATCAGAAAACTAAATGATAAAAAACTGAGACCTGGATGACTCATTTGTCAATGTCTACTTTTAGTTAAGTGTTTGGAACATAACATCTTGAAACTTCTGAGCTTCACATTCTAAAAACTCAGAACTAGGGTGAAGAGTGCTTTAATTCTGAATCCAATCTGAATTGAAGAAACAATCCTTTACTTAGAAAAGGGGAAAAAAATAATACAATTCATTTGCGTCTTCTAGATAAAATCAAGATCAAATGGAGAAAGCAAAGGAGAAGAATGAAAATTCAGGAGAAACAATAGTTTCTTTAAATCCAAAGTTCTGGGATTTATCCTCTGCTTAAATTTCTTGCTAAATTCATTATTTCTGAAATCATTGCAATGACATCTCCTCCATGATAATAGAGGATTAATTTTAGAGTTGAGTGGGAAGTAAGTTTTCAATCTATCCAGATTAACTGATGCACTAATTGAAGTGTCTGTTTTCTTTTTATTTATATTTGCAATTAGATCATCTGCTTCCTTTACACTTTTAGGACCAGATATTTGTTAGGCAGATTCCTTTGAAAAATTAAACTTCCCATGTGACCTCCAACTCACACTTTCAAGTTGAAGTTTAAGTATGACCTACTGCAACAATGTATGTTGTTCTCTTTTAAAGAATAATGTGAAAACACAAAACAGGAATTAATCAGTAACAAAAACACCGCAAGTTCTCTGGACCAGAAGAACAAATCAGACCTGGCATCTGTACCCACCTCCTTCACCATTTGATTGATAACTGTGATTTGCTGACTCTCTCAATTACTCCAGTTTCATTACTGTCTAAGAAATATGCCAAGCACTCATTCAACTTTTATTGTCTTTCTATCTTTGTGTTTGCATGAAATGCCCAAAACTGGCATTTCAGGAAAACGATAGGTAAATTAACTACACCAAAAGAAGAAAAAAAAATCAGTTTCTTCAATGTGACCCTACAATCAGTATCGTATTGCACTATTACAAAAAACCATATAGAAATTCACACTCATTCAGGGCACTGCAAACTTGCTCTAAGTTCTGCCAGTGTTCAGCTCCTGTGTATATTTATTTGACTTTTATTGTGCTAATAAAATCCCCTTTCTGGTCTCAGGTGAACAGAGCCATTTTCCAGTTCGCTGTAACAATCTCCTTCCTCTGCATCTACTTGATCCACACTGATATGGTTTTGATATGGTCACTGATCCGCACAGGATATGGTTTTGAAATGACCTTGAATTAAAGTGGCAACACAGAACCTTATGACTCTAGTCGATTTTGAGTGTTTTAATTCTGTAAAATTTGAAAACAGTAAAAGTCACAAATTACATACTTCTTTTTCTGGATAGTAAAGATGAGAACATGTGGACTGTTTCCCATAGCATCTTTTAAGACTGGAAACTCCCAAGTTTTGAACTAGCATCTCAGGAAATGCCCAAACCTTAATCAGTTTGAATTTGTTGTTGTTGTTCAGTCTTGTCTGACTCTTTTGTGACCCAATGGACTGTCGCCTCATGGGCTCCTCTGTCCATGGGATTTCCCAGGCAAGAATACTGGAGTGGGTTGCCATTTCCTTCTCCAAGGGATCCTCCCAGATCAGGGATCGAACCTGCATCTTCTGCATTTGCAGGCAAATTCTTTACCACTGAGCTATCAGGGAAGCCCGTAAGTTTAACTACAACTTCCTAACTCTGGTCACTAAATGCTAGGGGCACTCTCAAGATGGACATTAACACTAGGTGTTAACTAGCTTTGTTCCTATTTTCTTTGGTAACTTTAGTCAGAAATCCAGCTTTTGCCCTTTTCTTTGATGTCTACATTCTACAGTCACCAGCAGGATGGTGCTAGATTTGTTTCCAAGTGTCATCCAAATGTATGCCAGCAAATCAACATTTTAAATGGGTGCCACCTGCAGATAATAACATTTCGCATTTGATTTTTATTATAATGCAGATTTTTGAAACACCAGGAAAATACATGTATATACACGGCTGAGTCCCATTGCTGTTCACTTGAGACTACCACAACATTGTTAATTGGCTATATCACAGTACAAAATAAAATGTTTAAAGGTTGGAAAAAAAAAACCACCAGGAAAGAAAAGATGACCCCTCTTGAATTCTATTCCCAATCTTGGTATTGGTATTTTTGTTGATACTCTCCTTCTACAGTTAATACCTCACAGTAGTTCTTCTAGTCACCCTGCTCTTCTGGCCAATGCCCCGCTGGGGCTCTTTGCCATTGACCACGTGTTAGGATAGAATTTGAAATGGGATCTCTCTGCAATAACAACATCTCAACCTGAAACTTGAAACTGGGCCTCTTTACCCTTATCCCACCTCCAGCCACTTTCAGCAGAGTTGCCTCTTTCTTACCTCATCTACTCTTACTAACAGTCTTCCCTGGTTCTCTCTTGTACAATCTCTTTCCTGGGCTACATGGGATTACTTGGTAAGTTATTTCAGGGCTACAGTCCCTTCAAATACATCTCTGTTGTCTTCCCAGGTCCAAGTGCAGCACTTTGGGGGCTTCCCTGGTGGCCCAATGATTAAGACTTTGCCTCCCAGTACATGGGGTGCAGGTTCAATTCCTGGTCAGGGAGCTAAGATTCCACATACCCCTCGGCCAAAAAACCAAAACATAAAACAGAAGCAATATTGTAAGAAATTCAATAAAGACTTAAGAAAATGGTCCACATTAAAAGAAAAAAAATCCTAACACAGAACTGTGATATAATAAAGCATGTACTAACTTTTGGATATGTAAGTAAGTACTAGATTCTATTACATCTAGTCTAAGTAAATACAACTGAAAAATCATCTCTATTATACTGTTCTTGGGTAAGGCTAACATAGAAATTAAATTTTTATTTAATTTTTTGGCCATGTCACTCGAATGTGGGACCTTAGTTCCCTGACCAGGGATCGAACCTGCACCCCTTGCATTGGAAGGTGAACAGAGAAGTCTCAGAACTTAAATTTTGCTTGCTTAACATTTACCTCAATTTTCACATTAAAATTTTTATCATTTTCTTAAAATCACAAACTTCTAAATATGTATTTTCTAAACATTCTGAAATTAAAATATATTTGCATAGAATCACATGTAATTTTAAAAATATTCTTTGAAAGGCAGAAAATTTGCACATTAGACTCTTCTTTCCCATTGTTTTCAACACATTCTTATGGACGACAGAGGATGAGGTGGTTGAATGGCATCACCGACTCAATGGACATGAGTTTGAGCAAATTCCAGGAGATGGTGAAGGACAGAGAAGCCTGGTGTGCTGCAGTCCATGGGGTCACAAAGAGTGGGGCACAACTTAGAAACTGAACAATATAATTCTTGTAAAAACCTTTTACACATAATAGTATAGGAGGCTTCACGCCTTTCCCTACAGATTAACAGACCCACAGAAGGCGGACTTGTCAGTGAATGATATCTCTATTTGGTGACAGCATTAGCCTTTGGATTCAGTCCAGTTTTCAGACAAAATCTCTCCTGCATATGTTTAAAAACTTTAGAAATACCACACCTCTAGAATAAAGCATTCATAAGAAAGATTGCAAAGAATGAAAAGGCAGAAAACATTCAGGAAAAGAAGAAATGCTTCATGATTTATGTCATCTGTCCATTATCATTATTTATAAAGCAACATGCTTATATGCAAATTTCACAAGTCCAAATGGTAGCATGCCTGTAATACTGCTCTGATGGGACCAGCTACCACAGAGCTGCTTCATAATCCCTTTATTTCTAATACATCACAATTGAGGCAGGAGATAGATAGGCCCCTGGGGCAAACAGCTGGAGTTTGTTGTCTGTGGATGGATGCTCTAAGAGGAAAATAGCAGGACAAGAGTGAGAGAAGGCTGGGCCCTGCCCAGATGAGACCACATATTCCTCATTCTTGAAATTACAGAGAGCTCTCTGACTACACATGTGCAGATAGCTTCTTTGGAGATCAAAAGACAGGGCGTATCACGTCATAGTAAGTGATGTAACTACCCATAAGCCTCTCTATTAGAATCTGTCTTGGTTAAGAGATGTGTGCCACACATGCAAGGACCTTAAGATATATCAAATACGATCTCAGCATGAGGCAAAATAAGACAATTGGTCAAAGGAAACCAGGAAGAAAGACCCCAGAGATGTGATTCAAGTCACACCACAAGGGTGCGACTCTCTCTCTGAGCCCACCCATCCACACGTACTGTACTCTTTTTCTTCCCCCCTCCTAATAAACACTTGTTTAACTATTTTCCATCTTTGTAGGAATTCTTTTCTGCAAAGCCAAAGACCCAGGGCCTTGTCACTGACCACTGGCCTAGCAGTGAGGATTCGGTGTTCTCACAGCCTCGGCTTGGCCTCAATCTCTGGTGGGGAAACCAAGCCCCACTTCAAGCTGCTGCAGGCCGAGGCCTCTCAAGATCACAGTGATATGTGATGTTTATTCCCAGGGGCCTTAATGCTTTTTCATGAGTTTGGGTCTATATAACATAATATCCAGATTATGTGCATTTCCTTTTTAATCATTGTAGCATTACCTCTCTTTCTGTCACTGATCTTATGTCAGGAGGAAAAAAGGTAAGACTCCAAACCAGTTGTCAGTTGTATAAAAACAAGCGTGGAAGGAACAGGTATGGAGTATGAAGTCTTATACTTTTGTCTTATAGAATTTTTAGAATGAAATAATACCCAACTATCTCATTTTTCATTCAGTTATTAAGTTCCAGGTACTGCTTTTTGAGTTTAGAAGCTAATATTTCCTGAAAAAGTGAGAAGACTTCGATCAAACTCTTGGAGAGTCAGTCAGTGATGAACACAAACAGAGGAAGCTCTTGTTCTCATGGAGTTGAGTCTAGTGAGCTTTAGCATGAAAGATATTCTAAGTGCTGAAACCCATACTATGTTTCACTAGGTCAGGAACCGGCACAACTATGGCCTAAGGGCCAAATCTGGCCTGCCACCTGTTTTTTGTAAAATTTTACTGGAACCCAGCCATGCCTATTCATTTACATATTGTCTGTGGCAGCTTCTGCACTGTAGCAGCATAACTGAGTAGTTGTGATAGAGGCCATATGGCTTGCAAAACCTAAAATATTTACTATCTGGTCCTTTACAGAAAAAACTCACCGACCCCTGCATTAGGTGAAACGACAACTTACAGACAACAGCTTTATCTGTTTAAAGCTGGATTTAATCCCTACATCTTACTGTGTTTTATCAGTGAGGAAACAGACCCACAGAGGTTAAGTAACTCAATGAAAATCATGTGATGACCAAGAGACAAAGTCAATATTAAATGCTAGTCTTCTAACTATGGTGGCCGTCCAATATGTTTATTCCACAGCATTCCTTGGGCTTCCCTAGTGGCCCCTGCAATGCAGGAGACCAGGGTTTGATCCCTGGGTGGAGAAGATCCCTTGGAGAAGGAAATGGCAACCCACTCCAGTATTCTTGACTGGAAAATCCCATGGACAGAGGAGCCTGGCGGGTTATAGTCCATGGGGTCACAAAAGAGTTGGACATGGCTGAAGCTACTAACACCTGCACCTTCACTTTCATTCCTTGTGCTAAACCTGGCTCTTGAATACAGCAGAAGGGAAGACCTGTCTCTAAGGAGTTTATGAGTTTGAGCAAACTCCAGGATATAGTGAAGGACAGGGTAACTGGTGTACTGCAGTCCATGGGGTCGCAAAGAGTTGGACATGACTTAGCAACTGAACAATAAAAGGGGTTTACTGTCAAAAAAGAAAACATAGCTCAAAGAACTTCCTAGTCTTTAAGACCCTGAGAGAGCCTTTGTCATGTGAAAGAGAGTTGGTGAATTGTTCCCATCTTAGATAGTAGGAAAGAGACTGAGGTGGACCCTTGTTTGCTAACCACATTGCTAGAGAAGCTGATAGAAAAGAAAACGACTTTTAAACTTTATCCTCTAGAGTTCTGTTTATGAAACAATAACACTGGACTCAGAGTGTATTTTTTAAAATTAAGAAAAAGTACTTTCTCTGCATCACTATATCCTTAGCACTTGCTTGTACAGGATGTTAAGAATTTGGCCTTGCCAAAAATACTTTGTTCTAAATTTCTGAGCCTAAAAATATTTCTTCATTTTGGATTTGTAAGAGCCTTTGGCTTTCAACTGTTTCTAAATGACTAACCAAGTAGATATTTTTGTGAGCAATCTTGGACATTGAGAATTTTTACCCCCTCCCTTTTTTTTGTCTTCTCAGATTTTAACTCTAGAATTTGAATCCCTTACATAAAAAAGAGCTTGAAAAATACTTTTAAACAACATATTAATTTTAGTCAACAAATCAGTGACATGCCAAGCCATATTGAAGCCTGAGGCAAAAGGAAAAAAGCAGTGATATAGCTTCTGTCTTTTCTTAACATTTTGATATTTCATTCCTCATGGATTTTTTTTTGCACTAATTGTGATTTTTGAAAATACTGCATAAGAATATTATTTATGCTGATGACTAGAGTTTTTCTTTTGGCAGTCTCTTAAATTTCACTTCAAAGGCAAATGCCTTACTCACTTCATTCTAGTCCCAACCCTGCACAAATCCAAATATTTTAAAGATATCTTTCTTTCACTGAAAATATTGTGTAAAATAAAGCTTCAGAGAAAAATCTGTTTTGGCATTCTTTTCCTTCATGAGTCCATTCCTAGCTTTACAATAAAAATAAAACTTTGTAGAATACTTGTTTTGCATCTGATGGTCCCCAGGGACTGAAGTGTACCAGTAGGAAAGAGTGACCGGCATTTGGGTGATAGCTGGTGGTCACTGTTTCACAGCGCAGGGAGGAGACCCAGGAAACAGGCTTCAAGTCCTCAGAATTTCTTCTTTTTGCCTTTCAGTGTCCATTTTCAAATAGATGTAAACTATAGTCCTGGTAAGAGTATCTCCTGACTCTCCCTTCAGTGATCTAGCTCAGCATTTCTCTACCAATGAATCTACAATGCTTGGAACAAGAGGCAGCAAGCCTTTCTAACCAAAATCTAAAGCTACACACTCCAGTCAATTTCTCAGTAACTAAACTGATAATTTTATCTTCATTCTATCTAACTATGTCTTTATTCACAAATGGTGCTAAACATGAGATGAAAAGAAAGGGTGCTTTTTATTGACCTTAATCCCAAAATTTCCTCCTTAAATTTTGCTATTCAAGTTTAGTCCTTTTAAGAGATCTTTTGGTTCTAAGGACTTCTAACTCTAATAATAAATTTTGAAGTCCTGTCTGGTTTCCCCATACCTTACTCAGAATTTTGATGATTTTCCAAATGGAGAATTTTAACATGAAGGAACATTTTATTTTAAATTAAAATGAAGTATGAACAAAAATGAATATTTTAAACCCAAACTGACTTGATTATCTTTTCATCTTGCATATTAACTGACAAAATGCATGTCTGTTTCATAGCTGTTCTTTTTGCAAAACATATACATTCTGCTTTGCTATTTCACATTACTCAAATCCATTTTTCTGTTTTTATAAAATCATTATAATTACACAGTCATCATTCTGTTATGTGCTTAATTTACCAAATCATATCCCATCTTAAACATTTAGATATTTTTCTAATTTCTTCTTCTAGGGAAGACAATCAAAGGAAGCTCATCATAAATAGAAAATATATTTCTATTTAATTTTTTTCTTCATCTACATTACTTGAAGTAGAGTTGTTGACACGACTGAAGTGACTTAGCACACACACTGCACACAGGGCTGTCAGGTTAAAGGTATAAATATATTTATGGTTGTAGTTAACTATTCAAGCACCTTTTTTCATATTTTTCTTTTTAAAAATAAAAATCACATTTCTAAAGATGATAATAGAGTAGCATGGTAATTTATATTTGATGTTTCTTCCTGAAATTTCAAAATAGTCTAAATATTTTAACTGGAGATTCCTTGATGGAATTAGTGTCCTATAAGAAGAAGAAGAAACCAGAGTTCTCTCTTTCCATCATGTAACAATACAGCAAGAAGGCAACTATCTGAAAGCCAGGAAGAAAGTTCACCAAGTCAACCATAAGCCACCTAATCTATGGTATGTAGTTATAGCAGCCTGAGCTAGATATCAAAACACGATTCGAGCTTTTCCTTTTACCAGTTGCAGACATGTATGACAGCTAGTGTTTTATAACAATCACCGGGAATACGTTTTATTTGCTTAAAATAACTGTCAATTACTTGTATGTGGTCAGGGCTTTATGCTTTTTATTTTAAATTTATCCTTGAAGATGTCCAGTACAAAAACCCATGGAAATATTCAGATTTCACTGCCACCAGTTTAGACTCATCTGCAAAAAGAATGGAAAACATAAAAGCTAAATAATTACCTGTATAATTAAAGTCCCATATCATTTTTTCCATTAGTATATCATTGTTTTGAATAATTGAATTTTAGCTTTTTTATTTTAAGGTCTACTCAGCTCTATGGTAGAGATTGGAACTTTAGTATTAAGAAGATAAAATAAGCCTATACCCATTGTCACTAAGCCTGATTATGATAGTTATTAACTTTGACAATAGTATGTTTACATTACCACAATAAACTTTGATCTAAAATTAGAAAAATGATTTTCAAATTATATGAGAGCAGAATAAATTGGGAATAAAATTTAAACACAGTCAGCTTTCCTTTTGTTTTCTGAAACCAATTTCATTGTGTGTTTGGGAAGGGGGAGTTGCCCCCACACCAGCAAGCAATTCTCAGACAGAATGTCCAAGAATTCAACTCAGTTCTGACACTATTTACCCAGAGATAGCATCAGATTCCACAGGTTAAGGGCTCAGTCCTATAAGACTATCCCCTGTCCCCCTACATACTTCAAAGGCCAGCTTCAAGCCCAGGCTGCTGTCTTTCTGATCAACCAGCTACAGATTGCAGGTTCCAACTAACCCACCTTGGGTTTCAGATGCCAATGGAAAGTCCAGGTTGATACCTGTACTTTTAACTGTGTATGTGCATGTGAAGTTGCTTTAGTCACATCTGACTCTTTGTGACCCTGTGGACTGTAGACCACCAGGCTCCTCTGTTCATGGGATTTTCCAGGCAAGACTACAGGAGTGAGTTGTCATGCCCTCCTCCAGGGGATCTTCCCAACCCAGAGGTCGAACCCAGGTCTGCTACATTGCAGGCAGATTCTTCTTACCATTTAAGCCATCAACTGACTGTCTCTAAATCAGAGGTTCCCTTGACCCCCTTTTCTGATTTGATTAACTTGCTAGAGCAGCTCACAGAATTCAGAGAAACAATTTACTTGCTAGATTACCAGTTTATTATAAAAAGATAATACTTAGGAGCAGCCAGGAATTCTCAAGTGGCACAGTGGTAAAGAATCCACCTGCCAACGCAGGAGACACAATAGATGCGGGTGCTATTCCTGGGTCGGGAAGATTCCCCTGGAGTATAAAATGGCAACCCACTCCAGTATTCTTGCTTGAAAAATTCGACAGATAGAGAAGCCTGGTGGGCTACAGTCCATGGGGTTGCAAACAGTCAGAATTGACTGAGCACACACACACGCAGCCAGATGGAAGAGATGCATATGGTAGGTAAGTGGGAAGGAGCGATGCAGAACTTCTATGCCCTCGAAAGGCAGATCACTCTCCCCAAATCTCCTCGTGTTCACCTACCCAGAGGCTCTCTGAATCCAGTCCTTTTGGGTTTTCCTGGAGGTCTTATTATATAGGCATAACTGATTAAATGGTCTTTGGCAACTGATTCAACCTCCAGTTCCTTTTCTCTTTTCAGGAGTGTGGGGTGAGACTGAAAGTTTCAATCCTCTAATCTTGTGGCAGCCAGCCCTCATTCCTAGGTGGAGTCTGAAGTTGCCTTATTAACATAACAAAAGACATATCTTGATCACTCTCAACCCTTAGGAAATTCCAAAGATTTTGGGAGCTTAGGGTCATTTGGATGAAGTCCAAATATATTGGAGAAATATATTTTGATTATATGAACGAAAAAAATATATTTCTTCTACATCACAGTATCATGTGCTTTTAAAAGAAAGAAAAAAAAGCAGTACATAAAATATTATATGAAAGTTGCTCAGTCCTGACTGACTCTTTGCTACCCCATGGACTGTAGCCCAACAGACTCCTCTGTCCATGGAATTCTCCAGGCAAGAATACTGGAGTGGGTTTTCATTCCCTTCTCCAGGGAATCTTCCTGATCCAGGGATCAAACCCTGGTCTCCTGCATTACAGGCAGATTCTTTACAGTCTGAGCCACCAGGGAAGCCCAAAATATTACATAGCGATAAAGTACTTAATGGGTACTTGGATCAGAAATAGGTATATCAATTTCAGAAGAGTTCACTATTTTTTATTGCTATAATGAAGGTTTTTTTATTTACATAAAATATATTTTGATGTGTAAAAATTCCATTTGAAAATGTTTTTTCAGGAATATATTACTTGCCCTCTGTATTAGTCTGTGTCTTTTAAGGAAAATATTGATATTTCAAACAAGCAATCAGACACAAAAGAAATACAACAAGCAATTAGACACAAAAATGACAGAATGGCTGAAGCAGCAGAAGGAAGTACGTGAAGTAACCCAAATATTAGCAACTGTATAAAGCTGCTATCACTTTTAGAATGGAGGAAGGAAAATCACCCTGATTCATGATCACTGTGTAGTTGAGGGGCTGTAACTACAGCCACTGGAACCAGCTGAAGGAAACCAGGTGCTTATATTGCAATTGATATTGCAAGATCCCAAAGCTTGCAGCTATAGCTGCTGGATCCAGTGTCGAATGGCACTGTGCTCTAGGGGCATCTTAAATGCTTCCTGCCTTGATTACCTCCACAACAGAAACCTAGAGTCCATACTCCTGGAAGTGCCCAAGGCATAGCCTACAAGAGAAAAGCAAAAGAAATATATCTTGTGTCCTTTGACTTTATAACTTTCCAAGACCTCTCATTGCAGGAACAGGAAGCCAGCTAGAAAGACGGTGGGGGTGGCTGGGAAATGGAGTTTCCAGGCTTCAAGCCCCCATGACATAGAACAGAGCACAGAACAATGGAAATGGACAAAGGAAAAACAGATAAATGATGTCACGACCCTACATAGTGTACTGGTAAAGATATTTTCTTCTCCAAGTACTTTAAAGATATAAGAGTTAAAATAATAATTATACCTGTAATAGGGCTTCCTAGGTTGCGCTAATGGTAAAGAACTTGCTTGCCAGTGCAGGCGACATCATGAGAGGTGGGTTCAATCCCTGGGTTGGGAAGATCCCCTAGAGGGGGAAATGGCAATCCACTCCAGTATTCTTGCCTGGGGAATCCCATGGACAGAGGGTCCTGGTGGCCTACAGTCCATGCGGTTGCAAAAGAGTCAAATAAGAATAAAGTGATATAGCATATACCTGTAATATTATGTATTTATTATTAGCATAATTATTTAATTCTTGTGCTTTGAACATGGTTTAATAGAAGGTCTAGACTATATATATACATACAAATAATATGTGATTAGAACTGGGGTAAAAGTCCTGTTACCTCATGATTTCTTGACCTTCAAGGAACACAGATCCTAGTACGTGTCGGCTGTCTTATCCCATTCTCGTTACAGGGGCAGCTACTACAGTTTCGGGGTCTGCTTTGACCACTACTCATCCACCATCTGCAGCATGGATCCTACTTTCTGGAGTAAGACCACTTATCTGCAGTTTCCAGGGCTACCCTCACGTCTGACCAAGCGATCACAAATTTGGGGTTCCCAGTACACCTCTGTTTTGACAACTGTCCAGAAAAACTCATAGAACTCAGGAAAATATTTTACTTATGAGAAGACTTTTATTAGAGCAAAAAAAAAAAAAGAAAGAAAGGATGTAAATGAGAACCAGACAAAAGAAGAGGTACAGTTTTTTAAGAAATCTCCACACTGTTCTCCATAGCGGCTGTACTAGTTTGCATTCCCACCAACAGTGTAAGAGGGTTCCCTTTTCTCCACACCCTCTCCAGCATTTATTGCTTGTAGACTTTTGGATAGCAGCCATCCTGACTGGCGTGTAAAGGACATGGAAGCAACCTAGATGCCCATCAGCAGATGAATGGGTAAGGAAGCTGTGGTACATATACACCATGGAATATTACTCAGCCATTAAAAAGAATTCATTTGAATCAGTTCTAATGAGATGGATGAAACTGGAGCCCATTATACAGAGTGAAGTAAGCCAGAAAGATAAAGATCAATACAGTATACTAACGCATATATATGGAATTTAGAAAGATGGTAACAATAACCCTATATGCAAAACAGAAAAAGAGACACAGATGTACAGAACAGACTTTTGGACTCTGTGGGAGAAGGCAAGGGTGGGATATTTCAAGAGAACAGCATCGAAACATGTATATTATCAAGGGTGAAACAGATCACCAGCCCAGGTGGGATGCATGAGACAAGTGCTCAGGGCTGTTGCACTGGGAAGACCCAGAGGGATCGGGTAGAGAGGGAGGTGGGAGGGGGGATCGGGATGGGGAATACATGTAAATCCATGGCTGATTCATGTCAATGTATGACAAAAACCACTACAATATTGTAAAGTAATTAGCCTCCAACTAATAAAAATAAATGAAAAGAAAAAAAAGAAGAGGTACATAGGGTGAGGTCTGAGGGAGTTCCAAACAAGCAGCTTCCAGTGTCATCTCCAAGTGCAGTCAGAATGCCTCACCGTCCCAGAACATCAATGTGTAGCAACATGCACACAATATTGCCAATGAGATAGTTCCTAAAGCTTTGATGTACAAAGTTCTCCTGGGACGTCATCACATGAGCAAGACTGATTGAGTCAGAGGCTATGTGATTGAACTACACACTCTCTTCCCTCTGGAGGCCCAGTTGATATGACATGGCTTAAAGCCCCAACTCTCTAATGACATGGTTGGTATTTCTGGTATGGTCAGTCTCATTACCACAAACTATTTTTTTTTCTTTCTTTTTTTTTTTTTTTTTTTGTGGGCACCAAGCGCTCGGGCCAGCTGAGCGGAGGAGCTCCACCACAAACTATTTAGGCACTATAAATAGCAAAATACTCTTATCACTCTGGAAATTCCAGGATAGCTCTCAGGAACCAGGGGGAAAGGCCAGCCAATTGTTTATTATATAGGACTCAGTTCAGTTCAGTTCAGTTCAGTTGCTCAATTGTGTCCAACTCTGCGACCCCATGGGTGTAGCACGCTGGATTTCCCTCCATCACCAACTCCCAGAACTTGCTCAGACTCATGTCCATTGAGTTGGTGATACCATCCAACCATCTCATCCTCTGTCGTCCCCTTCTCCTCCTGCTTTCAGTCTTTCCCAGCATCAGGGTCTTTTCCAGTGAGTCTTCGAATCAGGTGGCCAAAGTATTGGAGTTTCAGCTTCAACATCAGTCCTTCCAATGAATATTCAGGACTGATTTCCCTTAGGATGGATTGGTTGGATCTCCTTGCAGTCCAAGGGACTCTCAAGAGTCTTCTCGACCACCACAGTGCAAAAGCATCTTTCTTTGGTGCTCACCCTTCTTTATGGTCCAACTCTCACATCCATACATGACTACTGGAAAAGCCATATCTTTGATTATATGGAACTTTGTTGGCAAAGTAATGCCTCTGCTTTTTAATATGCTGTCGAGGTTGGTCATAACTTTTCTTCCAAGGAGTAAGCATCTTTTAATTTCATGGCTGCAGTCACCATCTGCAGTGATTTTGGAACCCAAGAAAATAGCCTGCCACTGTTTCCATTGTTTCTCCATCTGTTTGCCATGAAGTGATGGGACCAGATGCCATGGTTTTCAGTTTTTGGATGTTGAGTTTTAAGCCAGCTTTTTCACTCTCCTCTTTCACCTTCATCAGAGGCTCTTCAGTTCCTGTTCACTTTCTGCCATGAGGGAGGTATCATCTGCATACCTGAGACTATTGATATTTCTCCTGGCAATCTTGATTCCAGCTTGTGCTTCATCCAGTCCAGCATTTGGCATGATGTATTCTGCATATAAGTTAAATAAGCAGCTTGGCAATATGTAGCCTTGATGTACTCCTTTCCCAATTTGGAACCAGTCCGTTGTTCCATGTCTGGTTCTAGTTGCTTCTTGACCTGCATACAGATTTCTCAGAAGGCAGGTAAGGTGGTCTGGCATTCCCATCTCTTTAAGAATTTTCCAGTTTGTTGTGATCCACAAAGTCAAAGGCTTTAGTGTAGTCAATGAAGCAGAAGTAGATATGTTTCTGAATTCTCTTGCTTTTTATATGATCCAGTAAATCATAGAGTAGATCCAGATCTACTGTTGGCAGTAGATCCATGCTAACATAGATATTGGCAATTTGAGCTCTGGTTCCTCTGCCTTTTCTAAATCCAGCTTGAATATCTGGAGGTTCTTGGCTCACATACTGTTGAAACCTAGCTTGGAGAATTTTCAGCAATATTTGCTAGTGTATTATACAGGACTAGTTTTGTATAGCATTATATGTATATATAGTATATATATATAAATATGCATATAATATTTATATAGGTAATATATATTATATACATATACTTTATATAGCATTATAAAGTATAACATTACTTTGCTAGCATATTATATGGACTAGATTAAGCTAATCCTTAACACAATGGCAGACTCTTAGAATCTTCTTTTGTGTCAGCAGATGAGATCTGAAATATTCCTGCCACAGAGCCAAAGTGGCTTCCTGCTTCAGGGTTATTGGAGAAAGACTCTGCACCTCTGTGACTGGCAGTTTCAACCTGGACACACTCCATCTGCACCTATGAACAAAACTGCCTTTAACCCCGATAAACTCTACTCAAAGAGTTCTATTGTCTTGCCTTTGCCCATCCAATTAGATCTCTTGGGAAATGACTGCAGCATGAATTTAGACTGAGTATCTTAATCTCTTTTAAACAATGTGATTCAGAGCTGTGGTTACTTTCTACTCTGTCAGTTGACCATTTAAGACCCAACAGAACATATGTAGGTTATGACAGAATAAAGAATTAGATTTCACACAAAAATTTATCACTAATATAAGCTTGCCAGGTGTTTTTGAGAGAAGGAATTAACCAAAAAAATATCCCCTAGTGTTATTGAATAGAAAAGAATCTTTCAAAATAAATTACAAAGTAAGAGTCAGATCTGAAGATTTTCTTTGGTTGTTACTTTTTTAATTCCTAAGAAAATTGTTAAGCTGCATAAAATTTAAAAATGATTGCTTCATTTGTTTTAGTAATCTTTTCAACTTTATGATTATGTTGATTATAAAATTGTCAACCTGGCTTAATATTATCTACTATTGGCACAATATATTATAAATATAATAATGCCAAATGTGGAAATGAAAAATAGATTATCACTTCCTATCACCTTTGATAGAATAATGATAACTGGGATTATTTCAGTGAAATTTCAACAGGGGGGCCTATAATTAAATTATTGATCAAAATTGTTTAGTTCCCTCTAGTAATATCATGCATCTATACTTTGCCACAGCCTTGGGGTAGACAGTATGTACTTCCCTAACTCTCAGCTTTGTGCGTGCTTTGGTCAAAGATGTGAGCTGATGGAAAATAAGCAGGAGGACTGAAATGTGCTTTTATCTGGCCATGCCTTGTCTGCATGGCCTGTTACCATGAGAAATATGGACCCTGCAGAGTTAGAGCAGTAGCAGCCTGGACCCCAGAATCATCACGTATGGAGCACACCTGAGTCTAACCTGCAGCAAAGACCGAAAAACACCTGGCCTCAATCCCCAGCATGGAAACAAGACCAGCTGAGCCCGGTCTAGTCAGCCAAGCCCCAAAAGAGAAGACATCACATTTTAAGCCCCTGAATTTTGTGGAGTGACTTACTCAGTGGTATTATTGTGGCAATACTGGCTAATGCAGAAATTTGTACCTGGAAGTGGGATGCTGCCATAATAGATAATTGAAATATACATATTATATTATTAATATATTTAAAATATTTTATTAATATATTTTAATAGTTTAATATATTTTAATAGTTTAATATATTTTATTACCATATTATTACATATATTATTAATATGTTTATTTATATTATATTTATATATTTGTATATATTTATAAATAAAAATATATATTTATGGCATCAACTTGGGGAATAAAGTGTCAGAGAGCAAAGAAATTTTGACAAGAGTCTGGAAAACATCAAAACATTTGATGTTAAAACATTTGCTAGAACTGTCACCCATAAGAACTCCAAATAAAGAAAAGAGGTATCTATTGAGCTCGTAGCATTGGAAAAGATTTTCAGTCAGAAAGTTGAAAATGTGCTGATTGTAACCAGATATATTTGATAAGGTCCTCTAATACTGAGAAGAGCTCAGAAAAGAACTCACTGGTGAACAGGAATAAATGATTGTTGCTTTAAGCCACTGAGTTTGGGGTGCTTTGTTACACAGTATTATTGTGGCAATAGTTGACAGATATAGAATCTAAAATCTACATTAGTTTTAATCCAACATCCCTATGGTCTTTTTTCCATATATAAATATTGGCCAATCTCTGTGCTGAATGTTACAAGGAATATAAACAAGAATTATTTATCTACAGACATATTGACATTTGTGGACAAGCTTTACTTTCAGATGAAGTAATTTAAAATATTATATTTAATGAAAAGGTTAATAATTTTTAAAATATCAGCCATTTTATTTACAAATTTATATTTCATATATATTTTTTTATAGCACAAAAGATTTATTGACTCATTGTTATACTTTTTTTTTATCTTTTTTTTTGCTTTTTTTTAAAAATTTTTATTTATTTATTTATTTATTTTTGTCATACATTGATATGAATCAGCCATAGATTTACACTAGCATCCTTACTACATGACATTTTAAATATTGAAGAGTTGATGAAAACTCTAAATAATTCAATGATTAAATTATGTTATACTTACTAGTTTTGCCTGTCAGTGAGAGACTAATAAATATTCTTCTGTTTATTTTAATTGCTGGAGAATGTATCTCTGACCAAATTAAGACATCCCGGAGCTGAACTGAACCAATATGGCCAGTGTGATTAATTTGGTTTAAATCACTCCTGGAGTCTTAATTCTAGGAAGAGACCTCATAAATTCTAGCACGGTACCAGCCAGCAAGGTTGCAGTGCCAGGGTTAATGTTTATGCCTGTGTCCTGGCTCGGTCTATTTATCCCCAAATGAAGACCAACTAAAACCAGTCCAAACATGAGATGGGCTGCCAGAGTATGTTTCCAGCATTATAGTAACTTGTACATATTTATTCATCTCTGTTGTCTGATTAAGAAAGAGTATCTATATCCATAAAGGGCAAATCCCTGGCACACAATGATAACACAGAGCAGTAATATAATGAAAATATGAACATGAACATTGTGTGGCCAAGAAGCTCATCATCTCACAGAAACAACAACAAAGTCCACACCTTGTATTTACTTAGGGAAAGTGTGTGCACCACCTCGGTCTGTTTTTTTACCCTCCCTTCCTTTGGTATCCTATCCATCCATCCAGAAAGATGAAGGTGCAACACGGACATAAACCAGAACAGAAGGGAAAAACCCTCACCGTTAGAGGAATCCTATAGTAAAATTCAAACCTCCATTGGGTCAAACATTCCAAGTGTAGCATAAATATTTTAAAATATTTGCTCACTGTATACACTAAACCCTGGAGAAGGGCATGGCAACCCACTCCAGTATTCTTGCCTGGAGAACTCCTTGGACAGAGGAGCCTGTGCGGCTACAGTCTGTGGAGTTGCAAAGAGTTGGATACGACTGAGCAACTTACACACACATATGTTCAAACATATCCAAAAAATTCATCCAATAAAAATGATTTCTTTCCATGATGCAGGGCACACAAAACTGGTGCTCTGTGTCCACCTGGGGGCGGGGTGGGGTGGGGAGGGAGGTGGAAGCAGGTTTAGGAGGGAGCGAACACATCAGCCTATGGCTGATTCATACTGATGTATGGCAAAAGCCATCACAACATTGTAAAGTAATTATCCTCCAATTAAAATAAATAGATTAATGAAAAAATTATTTCTTACTCTTTAGTGAGCTTTCCAGCCTGAGTCATGAACCTAAGAGGGACATCTTAGCACATGCCAGAGATTTCTTTCCTTCTCTTGTAACTGGGAAAAAAATAGTCTGTTTCCACTGCTTCACTGGCCGATTGTTCCTTATGCCAAAACCCGACAGTGGGCTGCCCTTTCCTTGAAAATGCAGGCTTTCTTAGTAATAAGGACTTTAAAAAATTTCCCACAAAAAGAGGCTTACTATTTTTCTGAGCTTTTGTTTTGTTTGCTAAAAAATGAAATATAAAGAAACATAGTATTTTTGTAGTTTATTCATTTTATTTTTGGCTATGCTGGGTCTTCGGTTGCTGAGTGGACTTTTCTCTAGCTGTGGTGAGTGGGGACCACTTTCTAGTTTCAGTGTCTAGATTGGGCGTCTCATTGCAGTGGCTTCTCTTGCTGTGAAGCACAGGCTCTAGGCGCTCAGGTTCAGTAGTTGTGGCTCACAGGCTTAGTTTTTCCCTGGCATGTGGGATCCTGGAGCAGGGATAAAGCCTATGTCTCCTGCACTGGCAGGCAGATTCTTTACCACCAAGCCACTAGGGAAGTCCCAGAAACATACTATGTTTAAAGCCTCAGTTTAATTTGTTGGATGATGATGGAACTAAAATATGTGCTGTCAATATGAAGTCAGGAGGCATTTCCATATCAAAGAGACTAGGTGTTTGTAAGATAGTAAACTGAATGGAATTTTAGAGTAAGATTTGATTCTGTAGGGTTCTCTTTGTGATTAAAAAGAACAAAAACAAAAACAAAAAGCCTTGTTAATACCCTCCAGATCAATGGAAATATTAAAACCAAGGTTATTGGCATTTATCAAATGCAGTCAGACCCACTGGCATCAGGGCTGTGGAATTATGGGCTTCACTTGCCCTGGAAGTTCAAAGGCTATAGCAATAAGCTTTTAGTATATTTCCCACAAACAGGGCAGTGGAATGATTGAATATTTAACCAGTGCCAAAGCGTCGCATTGCACCTCATATACTTGAGGACTGAACCTGTCAGCTCCTAAACTGTGTGCATTTTCAAACAGTTAGCACAGTTTACCGTCTAAAAACCGTCACATCACCCCCACTGTTAAAACAAATTGCTTCATAAATGTTACGTTAAAGGATTATGTTATACTTCCAACCATATTTGGCAGACAGGAATCATTGTTTCGTGTATATTTTATCATTGACCCAAGAGGGAAGAGTGGAAACCACTGCTCACTTTTGCAGATATACAAGAGTGGTTTTTTGGTTTTTTTTTTAAAGTAAATGAATCCAGAGAGTTTGTACTCCATTATTAGGAGAATCCAATGTCATCCCAAGAGAAAGTGGTCAAGGTATTTCTATGGTATTTCATATCTGCAAGACACAGCAGTATTTCCATCAGCTATTGATACTACTACTAAAATTAGGACCAGGAACTCCACAGCTTAAGCAACTTAAGTGGGTTTGGAAATAACATTTGTTCATGTTCTTTATGTATAGTCATGGTTTTGGTAAGTATAATATGTGGAAGGAGCTCATTGTGGGATATGTTTCTACATAGCAGTAGCCAAGTTCAAGGGTTTGATGCCTGTTTCTCAAATTCCACTTCATTGGGATGGAGTGCTCTGCCACAGTTTGGCTCAGAGATGATATTTTCTCTGGACTGGAGTTATAAAGAAAGCAATTTAAAATGCATAAACAGCGCCTGAGCCATGTCATGGATTTACCACCCAGCAGGGCATTCACACAAGGCACCACCTCACTTCCTAACTGCTTGACTGAAGGCCTCATTCCCTTCCTAGCTATTAATATTAACGGAACTTTGTACCAAAGGGTTCAGGCAGAATGAAAAGTAACATACTGGAATATCACAAAATAACTTGAAAGTTCTAAGCCCCAACTTTCCCTGGAATGTCCTTCACAAAATGAAGAATCAGTTGTGTTAATTTTATCTTAATTTTTGGTACAGTAAAAAATAAATAAATAAATAAAACTGTATGTCAGGAGGTCTGACCCAAGGGCTTCCCAGGTGGCTCAGTGGTAAGGAATCTGCCTGCCAATGCAGGAGACATGGGTTCGATTCCTGGGTCAGGAAGATCCCCTGGAGAATGGCAACACACTCTAGAATTCTTGCCTGGGAAATCCCATGGACAGAGGAGCCTAGCAGACTACAGTTCATGGGGCTGCAAAAGAGTCGTACATGACTGAGCGACTAAACAACAACAAGAGACACCAGGTCATTTGATAATTCAACCAATTTTTATATTTATGAATGTTCACTATATGCTTGTCACAGTGGTAATTGCCAGAATATATAAGAAATTAAGTTTTTGTTCTTACAAAGTCTACAGTCTAGTAGTAGAACTAAATGGATACTCATTTTGGCAAGTAAGAACTTTCCCAGTCTACAAATGCCATCAGTAAAGTGGAAGGATTAAGGTGACTGATTTTTGTAGCTGTGCATTTATGATTTGGTGTTAAAAATATATCTCACAAGTCAAATATTTTCAAGATATACATGTACAGAGTGCTGTACTTTGCTCTTTGCATGCATGTGGCCCTTTAATTCCCACAAGAACACAGTGAAGAACACTACTACCTGCTACTGCAGAGAGCAGTAGGTACCAGAACAAGGTCACACAGCTGGTTAGCGGCCGACCCAGAACTGGGACTCCAGTCTGTCTGTAACTGATATACAAACCACCTCAAAATAAAAGTAAACTACAATGGTCCATCAGGGATGTGATTAAAGTGGGATCATAGCCTACTTTGATAGCCTGCTTCAACTCTTTGTGACCCTGTAGACTGTGGCCTGCTGGGCTCTTCTGTCCATGGGATTCTCCAGGCAGGAATGCTGGAGTGGATTGCCATGGCCTGCTCCAGGGGATCTTCCCAACTCAGGGATCAAACCCACATCTCTTACGTCTCCTGCATTAGCAGCCGGGTACTTTACCACTTGGAGAAGGAAATGGCAACCCACTCCAGTATTCTTGCCTGGAGAATTCCATGGACAGAGGAGCCTGGCAGGCTACAGTCCACGGGGTCGCGAAGAGTCAGACATGACTGAGTGACTATCACTCACATAGCCTACAAGACAAAAAGTCATGACACATTTTCATGGTGAAACTGATGGGCTGAGGGAAAGATCGAGCAGAGTCATTTCTAGATCACATCTGCTTAGAGATTAAGTACAAGTATGCACTATCATATTTCATAATTTATATTTTTCTTATTAAATAGTAATCAAGAGAAGAACGTGAGCTGGAATGCGGTGGCTGGAATGGGACTCGTAAAACTTGCTATTTGTCTGTATGCACTTACTGTTGGCTGGCTGGAGTAGAAACCATTTAACAGTCCACAGAGATCGCAGCATGGTGTCCTGGAAAGAGCTTGGCCCTGGGAACCCGACTCTTGCCAATGACTCTGCATGGCACTGGGAACTCATTTCCTTTAACTAGGATTCAGTGCTTCTATCTGTAAGATGAGTCCAATGGATCTGGTTCAGTTTTTAGCTTTTGTGACAGTTTCCAAAGGAATTAAGCTCCATGATGTTGATAGCCTGACTTTAGAAGTAGAAAGCCCAATGTCTGCTAAGTACATATACTGACTGATCTTTTGCCTTTGTTGGAAACTCTTTTCCTTTCTCTAACCCTCACCTATATATACACCTTCTCCTCTTTCTCTTTTCCTTTCTCTAACCCTCACGCATATATACACCTTCTCCTCCTTCTCATCTTACTCCTCCTCCTCCTTCTTCCTCTTCTTTATCTCCAACCTTCCATCCCTTTCTCTGACTCTCGTCTACCTGACTAATCCCTAGTCATTTTTTCAGACCTTAACTTGGAAATTACTGTTTGGGGAAGCTTTTACTGTCTCTCGAAATCTTAGTTATGTGTCCACCTTTTGTTGCTGTTCAGTCACTAAGTCGTGTCCAACTTTTTGTGACCCCATGGACTGCAGCACGCCAGGCTTCCCTGTTCTTCACCATCTCCTGGAGTTTGCTCAAACTCACGTCCATTGAGTCAGTGAAACCAACCAACCATCTCATCCTCTGTCACCCCCTGACCCTCCTGCCTTCAATCTTTCCCAGCATCAGGGTCTTTTCCAATGAACTGGCTCTTCTTATCAGGTAGCCGAAGTATTGGAGTTTCATCTTCAACATCTATCCTTCCAAAGAATATCAGGGTTGATTTCCTTTAGGATGGATGGTTTGATCTCTTTGCTGTCCAAGGGACTCTCAAGAGTCTTATCTAGCACCATAGTTCAAAAGCATCAATTCTTGGCACTCAGCCTTCTTTATGGTACAACTCTCACATCCGTACACAACTACTGGAAAAAAACAGCTTTGACTATACAGACCTTTGTCAGGAAAGTGATGTGTCTGACTACCAATATCTATAAAATTACTGTGTACTTCCTTTGTCACTGAGTTGTTTTCACGGTTAGAGTATATAATATGAGAAAGGCAGTGCCAAAGAATGCTCAAACTACTGCACAATTGCACTCATCTCACACGCTAGTAAAGTAATGCTCAAAATTCTCCAAGCCAGGCTTCGGCAATACGTGAACCGTGAACTTCCAGATGTTCAAGCTGGTTTTAGAAAACGCAGAGGAACCAGAGATCAAATTGCCAACATCCACTGGATCATCAAAAAAGCAAGACAGTTCTGGAAAAACATCAATTTCTGCTTTACTGACTATGCCAAAGCCTTTGACTGTGTGGAAAATTCTTCAAGAGATGGGAATACCAGACCACCTGACCTGTCTCTTGAGAAACCTGTACGCAGGTCAGGAAGCAACAGTTAGAACTGGACATGGACTAACAGACTGGTTCCAAATAGGAAAAGGAGTACGTCAAGGTTATATGTTGTCACCCTGCTTATCTAACTTTTATGCAGAGTACATCATGAGAAACACTGGGCTGGAGGAAGCACAAGCTGGACTCAAGACTGCCGGGAGATATATCAATAACCTCAGATATGCAGATGACACCACCCTTGTGGCAGAGAGTGAAGAACTAAAGAGCCTCTTGATGAAAGGGAAAGAGGAGAGTGAAAAAGTTGGCTTAAAGCTCAATATTCAGAAAACTAAGATTATGGCATCTGGTCCCATCACTTCAAGGCAAATAGATGGGAAACAGTGGAAATAGTGTCAGACTTTATTTTTGGGGGCTCCAAAATCACTGCAGATGGTGATTGGAGCCATGAAATTAAAAGACGCTTACTCCTTGGAAGGAAAGTTATGACCAACCTAGACAGCATATTAAAAAGCAGAGACATACTTTGCCAACAAAGGTCTGTCTGGTTAAGGCTATGGTTTTTCCAGTAGTCATGTATGGATGTGAGAGTTGGACAGTGAAGAAAGCTGAGTGCTGAAGAACTGATGCTTTTGAACTGTAGTATTGGAGAAGACTCTTGAGAGTCCCTTGGACTGCAAGGAGATCCAACCAGTCCATCCTAAAGGAGATCAGTCCTGGGTGTTCGTTGGAAGGACTGATGCTGAAGGTGAAACTCCAGTACTTTGGCCATGTCATGCAAAGAGTTGACTCATTGGAAAAGATCCTAATGCTGGGAATGACTGGGGGAAGTAGGAGAAGGAGACAACAGAGGATGAGATGGCTGGATGGCATCACCGACTTGATAGACATGGGTTTGGTTAGACTCCGGGAGTTGGTTGTGGACAGGGAGGCCCGGCGTGCTGCGATTCATGGGGTCACAAAGAGTCAGACACGACTGAGCGACTGAACTGAACAGTGCTTGGATCTATGCTTAGTTTATTAAAGTACTCAATAGCTAACATCATCATCACCACCATCATAATCTTTACTGAACTTATGGCACTCTTTTTATTAGTCTCTTTGATCCTCTGTGTCATCTACTCAGTGTTAGCTTTGAGAGAACTGGGACCATAAAGTCTGGCTTATTGTATCACCAGCAGCTTAGCACTGAGAGTGACAAGAGTAGGTAAACGTATCCTAATTACTTGATGTTAAATAACACATAGCAATTTACATAAGGATCATTCATGCAACAAAGCAAGTTGAGCCTTTAAGCATATTCTAGTGGAACAGACAATGCTATTTAAAATAACGTGATCTTACGAGGGCTATAATTAAGCTTTGAATTAAGTTTTATGGATACATAGAAGAAGAAGTAACTGATCTTGCCTAGGGGATGAAGTACACTTGAGCTGAGCTTTGAAGAACCAGAGTGATCTAATATAGTAGAGATGCGAGGGAGGAATTATGTCATATATGAAAAAAATGGAATAAATAAAAAGATAATGTGGTAAACTGCATAGTGGATTTGTACCACTGACTTATTAGATCCTTGGGACAGTGTAGCTTGGGTAGGGAAGAGGCTTATTAGAGAGTAAAGAGAGATGAGAATGGGAAGAAAGTTAAGACTTTAAATGTCTTAAATTTTATGCTGTTGTTGGTGATATGATGCTTTCAAAAAGCTTTTCCTCAACTCCTTATTCACTGCTCAACCCCCTGCAATCTATTATCTTGCATCTTATTGAAAAGTTAGGTAAGCATTCACCTAAATATTAAATTGGATCCTGTTTTGACTTTCCCTCTAACATTTCCTCTTCTCGACTTTCCACCCTCGTCCAATCGATGACAAATGCTGTTAATTTTACTTCCAGAACTCCTCTCACATTCAAAGAATCATATCCATTCTTTCTGCCACTAACTAAATTCAGATTAATAAAATATTTTCTACCTGATTTCCTACTCACATTGTGGCCAGTCACTTCTGAAACATTGATCTTCTCCATTAAGCTTCTATTTTAAACTTATTTAATCTGCCAGGACCACTATTAATTCTAACTTTAATATTTTGCGTGTTCATTTTGGCAGCACATATACTAAAGTTAGAATGACACATAGGAGATTATCATGGCTCCTGTGCAAGGATGATGCAAACTTATGAAGCACAAAAAGAGTAATAATAACATTCTGTGAGAAGAAACGACTTTAGCAATGTTCTACATGATAAAAGACATGTATTTTCCTTTTATATGACTCTAATTATTAAGAGGTTAATTAGTGAGGTCATAAGCAGTGGCTAAATTATCTTAGATCTGGTGAATAAAATTAACCTTCTATGAAAAACATTTTAAAGGTTTGCATGAACAATGTAGAACAAATATTCTCACAAATGTAGTTTTCTATAAAAAAGTTACATGTCTCCAGGTTACAAACCAGTATTCCTTTAATCTATTTATACAATCTATTTATTATTATAGAAAGCTCTTTTCTTAGAGACACAACTTGGAAATTCACTTTCTGATAAGATCCAAAATAAATGTCAATTATTTTATTAGAGGTTGCAAAATAATGCTTTTCTCACTTATCATTCCATTAACATCTTTCAGTGAGAATTCTTTGTAGAGAACTTTTCTTCACTAGCTAGGACTATTTGGTCATCTTCAAATATAACTCATAAAGGGAAAGCAAGACAAGTTTTTTATTCTTAGCTTTTTGCTTTTAAATAAAATGGTTAATGAGTTAAATTTTGTTCTGTTGGTTTTCTCTCATACATTATGAACTTTTGGATTTGTACATAATGAAAGTTTCGGTAGCATTCATCATTCTTACTGATGCTCAAATGTCACTGTCTTTAGCTATTCATATCTTCTTCATTTTAGTGTCTATTTATGGCCTTTCAACATAACTCACATTCTTTGATGGCCTGTATTTTGGCCACTCCCACAGATTCAGAACAACAAATAACAGATCCTGAACCCAGACTGAGTTCAGTATACCTGATCTCCACTTATCAAACTGTGTATTCCTGAGTATCAGTTTATCTTTCCATGCCTTGGTTACCTTGTCATTCAATGGCAATATTAATAATATAATATGAATATCATAATAATATAATATAAAATACCACATTACTATAACTATATAGCTACAATTATAACAATTCTAATCCTATGCAGTAGGACTTAATATGAATATATATAAATAATACATACATATATATTTTATACATTTATATATATAAAACAGTGCCTGGCTTAAGAATTGGAAATTCTGGTTAAATGTTTTCTTTATATTGTGTTTATAATATTAAAATGGTTAATGGTAGCAAGAAGACAGGTAGTACTACTTCAGATATATAATTGAAGTATTTTTAAAAGATATGTGTATAGACATATATGTTAATGTGAATATTTGCTAATAATAATGTAATATAATAATGGGACTTTGAGCAAAATTAAACAATCAAAAATACTTTGTAAATGAAGAGAGACAATGAAATGTAAAATTAAAGAGATATTCTTTGATCTGTGATAGTTTAAATGCAGAAGTAGTTAAAAATAGGAAATTAAGCTCTAGGGGCCCTTTGCAAGGCTATAATTCCATAATACAAAAAGTAGTTTTCCCCGGTTTGAGACCTATGCATGCATACTTTCTATTAAGATATACATAGAAAAAGAAAGTTAGGTAGACATATACTGCAGTTCAGATTTGCCTACTTACAGATGGTAACATTCTGTGCAATAATAATGCTCTCAAAACCATTTGCAAATTTGTCCAGCAACCACTCTGCCTTTAATGATGAAGTTTCCACAGTGGCAGATGGCAGAGTGAGCAGTGAAGGATGCTGCCGACCCACCAGGGTTATGTCTGTCACTAAAGCGATCTGGCTCCAAAAGCCAAAGTCTGTTAAGGTCACACTGGTTATTGCTCCATTGGAATGACTTGATTGATCACATTTGTGGTTATTCCATAAATGCTGACCTTTTTGAAGGGGTCCTGGCAGTTTCATCCTGCTTTCGGAAAGTGATATAGAGAAACACAGTGTCTCTAGTCTATCAACATATTAAAGAAACAAAGGGGCAATCCATGAAACTTAAAAAAAAAGATACATTCACTAACATTGCTGTTCCCTCTTTGTGTCTGAATGGTTAGCTAGTCCACAGAAACTGCATAATACTATTTTTAATATCCATATCACATTTTGGAAGATAAGAGTAAAATGGAACAAGACAAGAATATACATTATTTAATGAATTTTAAAAGCCCAGCAAGGATTACTGTTATAGTAGAAGCTTATAAACATAAATTGAGATCCAGTTATTCTTTAAACACCTAAAGTTGGCAGGTAGTACAGATAAAAGAAAATACATAAACAAACTTCAGTATCCAGGTGAACCCTTGGAACATGTTGAGGAAAATTATATACTGTTCTATGGGAAATTTATCATAATATGATAAACACTGCTTTTGAAGTATAATGTATTGAAATTGCCAAGCTCTATTTATAGTGACATATTGCTGGACTAACTTATCAGTAGTGAGTGTACCTTTTAAAATTGAATTTACTATCTGATCATGCCTTAGGCACTGGAAGGAGCAAAATGCATCCCTCTTCCCTTATTTATTGAACAGTAACATAGAAAAATTACATTAAAATATTAATTCTCTTAGGACACTGATGAAAGTGACAAGCATAAAACTGCTCATTAAATTAATAACAATAATCATTTATAATTACTTGTTCTATTTCAAGCCTTCTTAGCACTTTACATGTATTACCACTTTTCTTTTTTTTTTTTTTTGACAACCATGAGACTTATTTACAGATTCCATGAGGAGGCAAGCTATTGACATGCTGAACAAGTGAGAGCTGTTTGTTAAATTTTCAGGGGATTTCACAGAACTGGATAAAATACTCCTGAAGTTTATACAGAATCACAAAAGAGCCAGAATTTCCGAAGCTGTACTAAGGAAAAAGAACAAAGTTGGCAGCATAACACTCCTAGGCTTCAGACAATACCACAAAGCTACCATAATCAAAACAGCAAGGTATTAGCACAACACACATATGGGTCAATGAAACAGAATAGTGAGTTCAGAAATAATCACACACCTATACTCAATCTTTGACAAAGGAAGAAAGAATAGAAAATGGAGAAAAAGTCTCTTCAGCAAGTGGTGTTGGGAAAGCTGGACAGCTACATGTAAATCAACAGAGTTAGAACACTCTTTCACACCATGCACAAAAATAAACTCAAAAAGTTTTAAAGACAGGACACCTATCTTATAAAAACTCCTAGAAGAGAATATATGCAAAACATTCTCTGACATAAATTGTAGAAATGTTTCCTTAAGTAAGTTTCCCAAGGCAACAGAAATAAAAGCAAAAACAAACAAATGGAACTTAATCCAAATTTATAAGCTTTTGCACAACAAAGGAAACCATAAAAAAAAACAAAAAGACAACCTATGGACTGGAAGAAAATATTTGTAAATGATGTGACTGACAGGGTTTAATTTCCAAAATATACAAACAGCTCATACAACTCAATAACAAAATTAGAAAAACAACTCAATCATAAACTGGGCAGAAGACCTAAACAGACATTTCTCCAAAGAAGACATACAATAGGAACGTGAAAGGATGCTCAACATTGCTAATGATCAGAGAAATGCAAACCAAATCTACAGTGACGTATTACCTTACATCAGTCAGAATGGCCATCATTAAAAAGTCCACAAACAATAAATGCTGGTGAGGGTGTGGAGAGAAAGGAATCCTCCTACACTCTTGGTAGAATGTAAATTAATACAGCCAATATGAAGAACAGTATGGAAGTTCCTTAAAAAATGTTTAAAAAGTTTCCATATGATCCAGCAATTCTACTCTTGGGCATATAACCAGAGGAAACTCTAATTAGAAAAGCTACATGTACCTCTATTCTGACTATTTACAATAGTCAGGACATGGACAAATTTCCATGGACAGATAAATGGATAAAGAAAACAGAATATATACATATTACATATGGAATATTCAGTTCAGTTCAGTCGCTCAGTCGTGTCTAACTCTTTGCAACCCCATGAATCGCAGCACGCCAGGCCTCCCTGTCTATTACCAATCCCGGAGTTTACTCAAACTCATGCCCATCGAGTCGGTGATGCCATCCAGCCATCTCTCTGTTGTCCCCTTCTCCTCCTGCCCCCAATCCCTCCCAGCATCAGGATCTTTTCCAATGAGTCAGCTCTTCGCATGATGTGGCCAAAGTACTGGAGTTTCAGCTTCAGCATCAGTCCTTCCAATGAACACTCAGGACTGATCTCCCTTAGGATGAACTGGTTGGATCTCCTTGCTGTCCAAGGGACTCTCAAGAGTCTTCTCCAACACCACAGTTCAAAAGCATCAATTTTTCGGCACTCAGCTTTTTTCACCGTCCAACTCTCACATCCATACATGACTACTGGAAAAACCATAGCCTTAACCAGACAGACCTTTGTTGGCAAAGTAACGTTTTTGCTTTTTAATATGTTATCTAGGTTGGTCATAACTTTCCTTCCAAGGAGTAAGCGTCTTTTAATTTCATAGCTGCAGTCACCATCTACTCAGCCATATAAAGATGAAATAATGCCAATTGCAGCAACATGGATGGATCTAGAGGTTATCACACCAAGTGAAGTTAGTCAGAAAGAGGAAAACAAATATCACATGATATCACTTATATGTCAAATCTAAAATATGATACAAATGAACTTCTTTATGGAACAGAAACAGACTCATACATATTAGAAAATAAACTTATGATTACCAAAGGGGAAAGGGGAGGAGGCATAAAATAGGAGTTTGGGATTAGCAGATACAAACTACTATATACAAGACAGAAAAACAACAAGGTCCTAATGTAAATAGCCCAGAGAACAAAAAAAAAAAATGTAGTAAAATTAATCTTCAGGAAATTTGCAAGCTACTTTTAAACATGGCCATTATTAAAAATTAAACTTTATAAACTTACAAAGACATAAATAATATTAAATACAAAGGTCATAATTACTCAAAACTTATCCTATCTTAATTATTTTGTTAGTTTCATGATTATCTCAGTTCTTGAGGGTTTTTGCATGTGTTTTTCGTGCATGCATATGTATGGAATACTATACAATGGTGTGCTATTGTGCATTTTTTTCCCTCCCTCTGTGTTCAGTGATTCTATGCTATACAAGTAAGCTTGAAATCTGCCACAGTGGGAATAATCATACCATGGAAATTGCAAATGCTAGAAATCATGGATCTCCCATTCCAAGAGCCTACTGTTAAACAATTACTAGCCCACTACTATGCATGCGTACGTGCAAAGTCACTTCAGTCATGTCTGACTCTTTGTGAACCACTGGACTACAGCCCATCAGGCTCCTCTGTCCATGGGATTCTCCAGGCAAGAATACTGGAGTGGGTTGCCATTTACTCTTCCAGGGGATCTTCCTGACCCTGGGATTGAACCCATGCCTCTTACATCTCCTACATTGGCAGGCAGTTTCTTTACCACTAGTGCCACCTGGGAAGCCTACTACTATGTGAGACATGTCTTTCTGACTTCAAGATACATTGTTCAGTAAGCCATGCTATCTAGTTTTGAATGATTGGAAGTATTGTAGTGTTATAGTTTAACATAAGTACATATCACTAAATGATCACCATCCAACACCATACAGTTGACTCCCTTTACCCATCCCACTCATTCCCCTAGTTCCCCTCCTCTTCATAACCAAATCCTGAAAGACGATGCTGTGAAACTGTTGCACTCAATTATGCCAGCAAATTTGGAAAACTCAGCAGTGGCCACAGGACTGGAAAAGGTCAGTTTTCATTCCAATCCCAAAGAAAGGAAATGCCAAAGGATGCTCAAACTACCACACAATTGCATTCATCTCACACACTAGTAAAGTAATGCTTAAAATTCTCCAAGCAAGGCTTCAGCAATACGTGAACTGTGAACTTCCAGATGTTCAAGCTGGTTTTAGAAAAGACAGAGGAACCAGAGATCAAATTGCCAACATCCGATGGATCATTGAAAAAGCAAGACAGTTCCAGAAAAACATCTATTTCTGCTTTATTGACTATGCCAAAGCCTTTGACTGTGTGGATCACAATAAACTGTGGAAAATTCTTCAAGAGATGGGAATACCAGACCACCTGACCTGCCTCTTGAGAAACCTGTCTGCAGGCCAGGAAGCAACAGTTAGAACTGGACATGGAACAACAGACTGGTTCCAAATAGGAAAAGGAGTACGTCAAGGCTGTATATTGCCACCCTGCTTATTTAACTTATATGCAGAGTACATCAGGAGAAATGCTGCGCTGGAGGAACTACAAGCTGGAATCAAGATTGCTGGGAGATATATCAATAACCTCAGCTATGCAGATGACACCACTTTTATGGCAGAGAGTGAAGAACTAAAGAGCCTCTTGATGAAAGTGAAAGAGGAGAGTGAAAAAGTTGGCTTAAAGCTCAATATTCAGAAAACTAAGATCATGGCATCTGGTTCCATCATTTCATGGCAGATAGATGGGGAAACAGTGGGAACAGTGGCTCACTTTATTTTGGGGGGCTCCAAAATCACTGCAGATGGTGATTGCAGCCGTGAAATTAAAAGACGCTCACTCCTTGGAAGAAAAGTTATGACCAACCTAGACAGCATATTAAAAAGCAGAGACATTACTTTGCCAACAAAGATCTGTCTAGTCAAGGCTATGGTTTTTCCAACAGTCATGTATGGATGTGAGAGCTGGACTATAAAGAAAGCTGAGCACTGAAGAATTGATGCTTTTGAACTGTGGTGAACTGTTGGAGAAGACTCTTGAGAGTCCCTTGGACTGCAAGGAGATCCAACCAGTCCATCCTAAAGGAGATCAGTCCTGGATGTTCACTCAAGGGACTGATGTTGAAGCTGAAACTCCAATGCTTTGGCCACCTGATGCAGAGAGCTGACTCATTGGAAAAGACCCTGATGCTGGGAAAGACTGAGGGCAGGAGGAGAAGGGGACAACAGAGGATGAGATGGTTGGATGGTATCACCGGCTCGATGGACATGGGTTTGGGTGGACTCAGGGAGTTGGTGATGGACAGGGAGGCCTGGCGTGCTGCTATTCATGGGGTCACAAAGAGTTGGACACAACTGAGCGACTGAACTGAACTAAATCTGTTCTCTGTATCCATGAGTTTGTTTTTGTTTCCTTTGTCTGTTCACTTTTTAAAAAATAGATTCCACATATGAGTGAAATGATATAGCATTTGTCTTTCTCTGTCTGCTTATTTCATTTAGCATATTGCCCTCAAGTTTCATCCACATTGTTGCTTCCACATCTTGGCCATTGTAACAATGTTACAATGAACATAGTGGTGCGTATATCTTTTCAAATTAGCATTGTTGTCTTTGTCAGATAAATTCCCAGAAGTGAAATCGTTGGGTCATGTCATAGTTTCATTTTTAATATTCAAGGAATCTCTCTACTATTGACTGCACCAATTTAGAGTCCATCTAACAATGTAAGAGGGTTCCTTTTTTCCACATCCTCTCCAACATTTGTTAGTCCTTGTCTTTTGATAATAGCCATTCTAACATGTGTGAAGTCATAATTTGTGGGTTTGATTTGCATTTCTCTGATAATTAGTAATGGCAAACATCTTTTCATGTGGATGTTGGCATCTGTATGTCTTCTTTGGAAAATGTCTATGCAGATCCTCTGCCCATTTTTAAGTCAGATTGTTTGTTATTTTGTTGAGTCATATGGGTTCTTTATATACTTTAAATACTAACCCCTTGTTGGATATATTATTTGCAAGTATCTTCACCCATTCAGTAGGTTGCCTTTTCATTTTGTTGATGGTTTCTTTTGATGTGCAGAACTATTTTGTTTGAAGTCATCCCATTTAGTTTTGCTTTTGTTTCCCTTGTGTTTGGAGTCAGAACCACAAAAACATTGCTAATATCTGTGTCAGTGAAATTATCGACTATGTTTTCTCTCGGAATTTTATTGCTTCAGGTCTTATATTCAAGCCTTTAATCCATTTTGAGTTAATGTTTGTGTATGGTGTAAGATAGTGGTCTAGTTCCATTCTTTTTCATGTGACTGTCCAGTTTTCCCAATACTATTTGTTGAAGAGACTATAGTTTCTCCATTGTAAGTTCTTTGCTTCTTTGTTGTAGACTGATTGCTACATATGTGTGGGTTCATTTCTGGGCTCTCAGTTCTAATTCACTGATTTATGTGTCTATTTTGCCAGCACCACACTGTTTAGATTAGAATTACTCCATATGTAATCGCATATCTGTTGCATTCATGGGCAGAGGTGAGTTCAGGATTTTCCCAAATGGCCATCTTGAACCCTTGAAGCATGGATTTTAAATACGGGCACTACTTGTTTTTTAGGAGAGAAGTACAGGCTTATGTATAAGCCTTTTCTGGAGAAATAGTCCATAACTTCTACTAGATTTTCAAAAACTTCAGTCTAATAAAAGAAATTTCAAAAAACTGATTAAAAATCCATTTCTATAGAAAAATTCTGTATCTTCTACAAATATTATTTGCTGTGTAATAAAAAAATCAAGTGGTCTGTATAAGACACAATTAAGAATTTTGCCAATACTAATGTTCCTTAAGTACATGTTTTACCAAGTAAATACTTTCTTTACTCTTTTTGCTGTTTCCCCTTAAAAAGTGTTCCCACATTAGTTAAAAAAAAGACTCCTATGGCATTAAAAAGAGTAAAATACTTACTAGTAAATTTAATGAAGGAAATGAAAGCTCTATGCACCAAAAACTGTAAGATATTGATGAAAGAAAATGAGAAGATACAAATAAATGGAAAGATATTCAGTGTTCATAAATCAGAAGAATTAATACTATTAAAAAGACTGTCTATCCAAAACCAAATATAGATTCAATGCAATCCTTATCAAAATTCCAATTTTATTGTACACAGAAACAGAAAAAATAATTATATATTTACTATGGAATCAAAGAAGATTCGAAGCACCCAGAGAAATCTTGAGAAAGAACCAAGTTGGAAGCATCATACTTCCTGACTTCAAACTATATAACAAAGCTACAGTAATCAAAAGAGTACAATATTGGTATAAAATGAATATATAGAGCAGTGGAGAAGATTAAACAGCTCAGAAATAAACTCATGCATGTAGAGTCAACTAATATTTGAAAAAGGAACCAAAAATATAAAATGTGCTGGGGAAACTGAATATCCACTCACAAATGATTGAAATTGGACCCCTATCTTACACCACTCCTGAAAAAATAATTCAAATGGATTAAGGCCTTAAACGTAAGATCTGCAACCATAATACTTGTAGGAGAAATCATAGGGGCAATGCACCTTAACATTAGTCTTAGCAATTATTTTTTGTACATGATGCTAAAAGTATAAGCACTATAAGCAAAAATCAACAATTGGGACTATATCAAACAAAAACCTTCTGCACAGCAAGAAAACCAATCAACAAAATGAAGAGGTAACCTTGGGAGTGGGAGGAAATATTCACAAATCAGACGTCTGAAAAGGAGTTGATATCCACCATATATAAGGAACTCACACAACTCAATAAGAACAACAACAAAAATCTGATTAAAAAATGGGCAGGGGACTTAGACACTTTTCCAAAGAAGCCTTCCACATGATCAACAAGTATGTTAAAAGGTGCTAATCAACATACTAATTATCAGGGAAATGCAAATCAAAACTACAATGAGATATGACCTCACACCTGTTAGAATGGTGTTATCCAAAAGACAAGAAATAACAAATACTGGTGAGGATGTGGAGAAAAAAGATCCTGATGCACTGCTGATAGAAATATAAGTTGGTGCAACAACTATATAAAACAGTATAGAGGTTTCTCAACAAATTAAAAACAGTATTATCATATAATCCAGCAACTTCACTTCTGGGTATATATCTGAATGAGATAAAGTCACTGTCTCAAAGAGATATCTTCAACTCCTATGTTTGCTGTTGCATTATTTACAGTGGTCAACACATAGAAACAACCTAAGTGTCTGGGGATGGATGAATGGATAATGAAAATGTGATCAGACACACACACACACACACAATGAACTATTATTCAGTCACAAAGAAGGAAATCCTATCTTTTGCAACAGTATGGATGGATCCCCTTGGGGTCCATTATGGTACAGGTAATAAGTCAGATAGGGAAAGACAAATACTACATGATCTTAGTTGTCATTGCTGTTCAGTCACTCAGTCATGTCTGAATCATTGCGACCCCATGGACTACAGCGTGCCAGGCTTCCCTGTCCTTCGTGATCTCCCAGAGGTTGTATGCTTAGCCACTCAGTCATGTCCGACTCTGAGACCCCATGGACTGTAGCCCACCAGGCTCCTCTGTCCACGGGGGATTCTCCAGGCAAGAATACTGGAGTGGGTTGCCATGCCCTGCTCCAAGGGATCTTCCCAACCCAGGAGCTGAACCGAGGTGTCCTGCATTTCAGGCAGATTCTTCACCAGCTGAGCTACCGGGGAAGCCCAAGTTTGCTCAGTCTCAATTAAAATATAGAATATAAAAAAAGCAAATGCATAGAAACAGAAGAAGGTAGTTTTCAGAGGCTCAGCAATGGAGGAAATGGGAAGATGTTGGTCAAAGGGTATAAATGTTCAGGTATAAGATGAGTAAGTTCCAAGGATCTAATATACAGATGGTGATTATAGCTAACAATAATGCAACATATTCTTGAAAGTTGCTATGAGAAAGCTTTACTGTTGTCACCTCACCACCACGAACAACAAAATGACAATTATGTGAAGTAAAGGATATGTTAACTAACATTACTATGTCAAGCATTTCATGATATATACATGTATCAAAGCTAAAAAGATGATATTTGGCACACATTTATACTAAAATATTATCTATTTTAGCTGAATTTCAAACCTAAATGAGCATTCTACATTTTATGTTGTAACTCTACTCCAAAAGGTCATTCTTCCACTTTATCTTTCTCCCACTAAAAAAATTTACTGGATTATTGAACCTCAGCTTGGTTTTTACATTAATTATGTGACTAAGAATTAGTATGTCTGATTTCAATTTCAGTTCTATTCTTTCCAAGTTTTGGCTTTGGGAAAACTATTTAACTTCTCCAGGTCTCAGTTTTCATGCCTGTAATTGATGGCTAACAGGTTAAGTAAGATAATATATGTAACGATTGCATGAATTTTATATTATGTATCATATATGTAGTGTCTGCGGTTAGTAAGCCTACAGTACATACTAGCTCTGGTGATGATGATGTCACCAACATGGAGCTGGTGCCCTTTGGATTACCACTGACCTCATCTCACCAGCATTTCTCAGCACATACGCATCCCATTTCTCATCTCATCTGCTTTTTCTGGAGTGAATCATCAAACTAACATAACCAGTCCCATCCATCACCATCAGAACATCACCAGATTTTATTGCCTGGTTTGTTACTTTTCCCCCCTAGTATACATTAGTATACATTGACATATAACATTGCATAATTTTAAGGTATAGAGTATGATAATTTGATATACTTATATACCATGAAATGACTACCCCAGAAGGGTTAGTCAACACCTCCATCACTTCACATAATTATCATTTCTTTTTTGTGGTGAGAACATTTAAGATCTACTCTCTTAGCAACTGTATATATAATAATATATTATATAATACAGTATTGTACTAAAAGGGCTTCCCTGGTGGCTCAGTGGTAAAGAATCCACCTGCCAATGCAGGAGACATAGATTTGATCCCTGGGTGAGGTGGAACCCCTGGAGAAAGAAATGGCAACCCACTCCAGTATTCTTGCCTGGGAAATCCATGGGCAGAGAAGCCTGGCAGGCTACAGCCCATGGGGTTGCAAAAGAGTCAGATACGACTTAGTAACTAAATAACAACAGTGTATTAATACAGTATTGTTAACAAGTGTATAATAAAGTAAGTATATAAGACAGTATACACAAGTATATAGTACAGTACAAATATATAATACAGGATATACAAGGATACAGTGCAGTATTGTTAACTATAGTCAGGGGCTTCCCTGGTGGCTCAGTGGTAAATGATCCGCCTGCAGTGCAGGAGATGTGGGTTCAATCCCAGGTCAGGAAGATTCCCTGGAGGAGGACATGGCAGCTCACTCCAGTATTCTTGCCTGGAGAATCCTATGGACAGAGGAGCCTTGTGGCTACAGTCCATAGGGTCACAAAGAATCATACAAGACTGAAGGGACTGAGCAACCATAGTTATAATGCATTAGATCCTTCTGGCTTCTCTTTTGATATGGCCTAAACATGCTCATTTATGCTAAGGGCTCAGGGCCAACTCAGCCATAACTTTGCTAGCACTGGCCAGAGAGCTAGCAAGTGAGGAGGATAATAATGACATTAGTGAGTTTGAATTCTGCCAAAAGCTATACTAGGGTTTTCTGCATACGTTTATGTTTAATCCTCATAATAACTATACATATAATACTACTGACAGTTTATAGGTAAGAAAAAGAAGGCCATAGAAGTAAAAGAAGCAAAAATGGGGAAAAGTTTGCTTTTGAATATCATTAGGGACTTCTTCATACTTAGGTAATTACAATAACTTACCTTGCTATAGATATTCTTGAGGTTTTTATTTCTGTCCAAGGATGTTCACATATATAATGTCTTTATAATCATCCTATAACTTCAAAAAAGTAATTATTATACAAGTAATTATTGTCTCCATATATAGGCAATGAAACAGAGACACTAGGAGGTTAAATGTCATGTCCAGAACTATGCAGTAATTACTGGGATTGTACCCTCTAGCACAATACCCTCAGTTTTTCCTGTTGTACCTGCAAGGGCAAATAGCTTTCATCACATATTAAAAGACAAATCAACTGGTATTGGTTACTTAGAATATCGTATTAATAAGAATTCTGAGACCATTTTTAGGTTCATCAGCAAAGAAGGCCATAGTAAATTAGTAGTATCTGCCATGAACATGAGAAGTGGGGACAGTGATGGTGACCTGAGGGGAGGATATTGAATAGGCCAGTTGAGGGATAAGTGTGATCTGCAACATAAACAATAAATTACTACCAAACCTCAGAGTGACCAATCCCAGGCAGTTCTAAGTGTTCTTTGTTGAAAACCCTAAAGTTATGATTCTGTGTCATTTAATTACCCATAGGAACAAAGACTCTGATGCTGGGAAAGATGGAGGGCAGGAGGAGAAGGGAGTGAGAGAGGATGAGATGGTTGGATGGCAACACTGAATCAATGGACATGAATTTGAGCAAACTCTGAGAGACAGTGAAGGACAGGGAGGCCTGGCGTGCTGCAGTCCATGGAGTTGCAGAGTCGGCCATGACTGAGCAATTGAACAAAACCAAGAACAAAGAGGTGGGGAGTTTCCTAGTGGTCTCATGGTTAGGATCCAGTGCTTTCACTGCCATGGTGGCCCTAATTCCATCCCTGGTGGGGGAACTGAGATCCCACAAAGCAGCATGGCATAGGCAAAAAAAAAAAATTAAATAAAGAACAAAAGGATGCAGAAATTCATTCCAGGTCACTAATTTGTTTCTCGACTGCAATCTGTGTCTCTTACAAAAACAAACTTAAATTGATGAGATTGAGTTTAAATGTTCTTTTCACTCATGGCCAATTCTAGTAAAACGGTGGTTCTGTAAATGGTAATGTTTGCACGTGGACTTAGGAGAAACAGGGGCTTACAAGTCCCCCTTTCTCCAGTGAGTCACTTTAAGCTCATGGAAGGTATACTGAATTTTATACACACATGTTTTAATGCTTGCCATTTACCAACAAATGTTTATATATGTCACCATCACAAATCCTAGTGGGCTGAGGTTTAACTTAATATGTGAAATGTGCCCTTGTTCCTTCATGACTTTAGTGCTCTTTTTATCATTAATTGAAAAATTGAAATAGATACGTCATTGATTTGTTTATCAAAGACCCACCACATAAAGTGCAAGAAACCAGCATAGGTCGTGAACTTCCATTTTAACTCTAACATTCTAGGACTCTGTGCCTATATAGACAGATAATTATCATTAAAAATATTATTTTGTCCCTAATATTCCTTCAATATTTACTCCCCCATAGTGCATTTGTTGTGCTTATTCCCTATTGTCTTCTGCTTTATAAAGAATAACATTTTTGGTGGCATTCCTAGCTTGACTTCTAGGAATAATTTTCCATTAACAAATTTTGTATATTAAAACATTTTTAAACCTCAGTTCAGTGATTCATTCTGACATTTATAGGTGCATAAAAAATATATTCAGGAACTTCCCTGGCTGTCCAGTGGTTAAGAATTTGCCTTCCAGTGCAGGGGTCATGGGTTCAATGCCTGGTTAGGGAGCTAAGATCCCACATACCTTGCAGCCAAAAAAATACAAAACATAAAACAGAAGCAATACTGCAATGAATTCAATAAAAACCTAAAAAATGATTCACATCGAAAAATATCTAAAGAAAAGAGAATATATTCACACACAGAGAGCTCCTTGAAGTCAAAGGTTATACTATAATCATAGTAACATATATGACAGACTCTAACAAAGTCATACATTAAGTAACCAATGAATTTCCTTTTTAATTGGATGAAATGAAATACATATAGTATACATATAATGCAGTATATGTTGTATATACATATACAATATTTATATATTGGGCTAATCAACAAGTTCGATTGGACTTTTCCATATGCTGTTATGGAAAAACCCAAACAAGCTTTATGGTCAATCCAATATCTTTATGCCTTCAAACACCATACTATCAAAGACAGTAAAATAGGTAGCTTAGCATAGCAGTTAAAAGGATGTGATTTAATATCAGATAGAGCTAAACTCAGATCCCTGCTTTGTCATTTTGGACCTCTGTGACCTTGAGTAAGTTCTTTGACCTTCACAAATTTCAGTGTTCTCAACCTGAAATGAAGAATATAAGATAATATTTATATCATGCTGCAGTTATGAGATTTAAAAGAGATAAATTATATATTTTACTTAGCATAGCACTTTGCATACAATAAGTAGCCAGTAAATATCTGCCAATAATATAACAATAAAAATATTAATATTGATATTGGCATTATCAAAAAAGAGTGGGTTTTGAAGGTTCTCCAAATAACTTTCCTTCAAAGGAAAGTAAAACAAATTAAATATGTTCAAAGACTGTGCATGTGAAATTTGCATATCATGATGAATTTAAAAATATTCTTATTAAATTCTCACAGTAAACTTGTAAGGTAACTGCTATATCCGTTTTACAGAAAAAATGATGGAATTTACTTAAAGTCATATAGCTGATAACTGACAATTGCAATATTCAAACACAAATCCATACTGAATTATGCTACATCCAGTTCTATACTAAATATATAATGTGGTATTTATTAGGTGACCAAGGAATCTAGCATGGCTGATGAGTGTACTGCATGAAGTATTTTAAAAGTACAGGCAATGTTCTTAACTATTCTCCCATTAACTTGCGTGAATGTGAAGTGAACAAGAGGAAGTAAGGGGAAGTCACGCTAAGATATGCCCTGATCACACCATCAGCAGAATACTAATGCAGATTCTTCAAACATTTTAATTAATAAAAACAGCCCTCTTCCAAACTCCTACACATTAAAGTCTTTAGAAACTGCCTAATTCCCTCAAATTGAGCAGGGACGCATCTAACATGTATAAGAGAACTCTGAAAATTTTGACAATCTTCTGTTATGGTTTTTCTTTATAGCTCTTGTAGGTTTAGGACTTGTATCTAGAAAGTAAAAAATGAGAAAAATATCAAATCTTTTGAATTTTTTAATAATGGGGTCCAATTAACCAAAGATAATAGATGGGGCACTGATAACGGGATTATCATCCCAATCACCCAGGGTCATATGAAAAGTCTCACCAGAATTATGAGGTCATAGTTTGAAGAACAAATCTCTCTATTTAGTACTAAGAGCAGCTCACCTTACAAGTAAAACAAGTCCTCAAAGTCAACCACTAGAATTAAAGGTTAAAATATTCAAATACTTACATCCTTTAAAAATATATCATTGAAAAAACTTTAAAGATATATGCCTCTGTCATGAGATTCATATAGGAGAGTCGTAATAGCTTCTCTGAGGTTGATTTTATTCATTCATTAAACAAAAGTTTATTGAGCATCAATATATGCCAAGCGTAATAACAGCTGCTGGGTTACACAAATGAACAAAATTAAGAAAGTTCCTGCTCTTGTGGAACTTCAGTTTTAGTGGGAGAAACAGTGAACCAATAAGACAATAAAGGTATAATATACAACATAGTATTAAAGGCCCAGAGGAAAAATTAAGCCTTATAAAGGGCGAGAAAGTGATGAATTTTGGAAGAGGAGTATTTTGTATATTAAAATATGTGGGCAAAGAAGGCTTCTCTCAAGAAGAGACATTTGAATGGAAACATGAAAGAAGTGAGGAAGGTCTGTCCATATCTTTACAAATGACCCAATTTTGTTCCTTTTTATGACTAAGTAATCAGTTCAGTTCAGTCTCTCAGTCGTGTCTGACTCTTTGCGACCCCATGAATCGCAGTAAGCCAGGCCTCCCTGTCCATCACCAACTCCTGGAGTTTACTCAAACCCATGTGCATTGAGTTGGTGATGCCATCCAGCCATCTCATCCTCTGTCGTCCCCTTCTCCTCCTGCCTTCAATCTTTCCCAGCATCAGGGTCTTTTCCAATGAGTCAACTCTTCGCATGAGTGGCCAAAGCATTGGAGTTTCAGCTTCAGCATCAGTCCTTCCTATGTACACCCAGGACTGATCTCCTTTAGGATAGACTGGTTGGATCTCCTTGCAGTCCAAGGGACTCTCAAGAGTCTTCTCCAACATGACAGGTCAAGGGCATCAGTTCTTCAGCACTCAGCTTTCTTCACCATCCAACTCTCACATCCATACATGACCACTAGAAAAACCATAGCCTTGACTAGATGGACCTTTGTTGGCAAAGTAATGTCTCTGCTTTTTAATATGCTGTCTAGGTTGGTCATAACTTTCCTTCCAAGGAGTAAGCGTCTTTTAATTTCATGGCTGCGATCACCATTTGCAGTGATTTTGGAGCCCCCAAAAATAAAGTCTGACACTGTTTCCACTGTTTCCCCATCTATTGATGGGACTGAATGCCACGATCTTAGTTTTCTGAATGTTGAGCTTTAAGCCAATTTTTTCACTCTCCTCTTTCACTTTCATCAAGAGGCTTTTTAGTTCCTCTTCACTTTCTGCCATAAGGGTGGTGTCACCTGCATGTATGAGGTTATTGATATTTCTCCCAGCAATCTTGATTTCAGCTTGTGCTTCTTCCAGCCCAGCATTTCTCATGATGTACTCTGCATATAAGTTAAATAAGCAGTGTGGCAATATACAGCTTTGATGTACTCCTTTTCCTATTTGGAACCAGTCTGTTGTTCCATGTCCAATTCTAACTGTTGCTTCCTGACCTGCAGACAGGTTTCTCAAGAGGCAGGTCAGGTGGTCTGGTATTCCCATCTCTTGAAGAATTTTCCACAGTTTATTGTGATCCACACAGTCAAAGGCTTTGGCATAGTCAATAAAGCAGAAGTAGATGTTTCTCTGGAACTCTCTTGCTTTTTCAATGATCCATCAGATGTTGGCAATTTGATCTCTGGTTCCTCTGCCTTTTCTAAAACCAGCTTGAACATCTGGAAGTTCAAAGTTCATGTATTGCTGAAGCCTGGCTTGGAGAATTTTAAGCATTACTTTACTAGCGTGTGAGATGAGTGCAATTGTGCTGTAGTTTGAGCATTCTTTTGCATTTCCTTTCTTTGGGATTGGAATGAAAACTGACCTTTTCCAGTCCTGTGGCCACTGCTGAGCTTTCCAAATTTGCTGGCATATTGAGTGCAGCACTTTCACAGCATCATCTTTCAGGATTTGAAACAGCTCAATTGGCATTCCATCACCTCCACTAGCTTTGTTCATAGTGATGCTTTCTAAGGCCCACTTGACTCCACATTCCAGGATGTCTGGCTCTAGGTGAGTGATCACACCATCATGATTATCTGGGTCATGGTATGTACCACATATTCTTTATCCATTCAACAGTCACTGGACATTGAGGTTGTTTTTTTTTCCTGGCTATTGTAAATAGTGCTGTAATGAACACTGGGGTACATTTGTTCTTCTGAACTATGATTTTCTTAGGGTGTATGCCCAGTAGTGGATTTACAAGGGAGAGGGGAAGGTGGGACAAATTGGGAGATTAGGATTGACTTATGTACACTACCATGAGTCAAACAGATAGCTAGTGGGAACTTGCTATAAAACACAGAAAGCTCAGCTCCGTACTACATGGTGGCCTAAATGGGTGGGGTGTGGGTGGGGGTGGAGGTGGGAGGGAGGTCCAAGGGGAAGGGAATATATGTGTATATATAGTTGATTCACTGCATTATACAACAGAAACTAGCACAACATTGTAAAGTGACATGCTTTAATAAAAAAACAGTAAAGCATATGATGACCAAAAAACAAAATAACACAAAGATGGAATTAAAGAAATAGAGGTGAGGGAGGGAAGGAAGCATCCTGAAGTTGTGGGAAGGGACTGGCAAGTGCAGGGGAAGCAAGTGCAAAGGCCCTGAGTCAGCAGTGTGCTCACTGTTTCAAACCACAGCAAGAAGCCCAAAGTGAATACATGTTGAAAGGATTAGAAAACATCCTTCTCTCTTTTTTTCTTTCTTTTGAAGAAACCCAGCTTTAAAGTCTGTAATTATCTATTGGTCTCCTTATGAAATGAAAGAGCAAATCCACAAGGTGAATACTCTTCAGGCAATCTTTGCTCCTAGGAAGTCTAGCCTCCATCACTGCTGTGTCTGTCATGAGGGAGCCTGAGCTAGTGATGAAAGGCTGGCCAGCCCAAGTCGTTATCTGGCACTTAATTGGCAAGCAATTATAGCTTCATTTTAGTTACATGGCTGCAATTTAAATATTTTTACAATTTTAGACAATAATCCTGAATGATTATACATTTTGTGAACGAGACCTTATGCTTCAATTGTATGTGGCAGAAAAATGATGTCATCAAGAAAAAAATTTATCTTGAGAAGCTTTAAAACAGTACATTCAGATTGATCTCTGAGGTAGTTGGTGGCCTATTCACAGGGTCTTAGAGATGTATTCCAACTCTCCACTGATTATTTCAGCCAATGGCCAACTCCTCCTGTGACTTGAAAAATACTGAGTAAAACATTTCAGATGACCCCCATTGCTGATGTATCTTCTACTTAATTCACAGGAGAGGTTTTTGTTTTCATAAATTACAAACTCACTGATGTGACTAAGTTTCTGGCTTTCATGGTTTCAATTCTCATTAATCCAAGTATCAGAGTCCTTTGAAAAACATTATGTACTGAGCCTTTTCTTACTGAGAAAAAAATGAAGATTCTGGAAAGAATGGAACTTTGCAATATTCTCTGTTGAATGTATAATTTTTTAGATGGTTTCTTTATTATCAGAATCAATATGCATACCTTTTATTAATAAATACCTTATTGTTTTAATTGCCAAATTAGTGTACATGTAAAAAAAATATTCATTGTGCTCCAGAAACAGTGAAAAACATTTGACAGTCATGGGGTCAATTTATCATAATATAAGCGTCTTTTTGACCATGAGGTGACTACGTGTCTACTCAATTCTGACCACCTGCCTTATGAGAGAATGAAAGGCACCAGCAGAAAACAGATCAGATGGCAGAATTTGGGGAAAAGCCAGTTTGCATGATGTGAGATTCTACTGAATATATTATCAAAAGGTCCCATATTGAACTTTTTTGAGCACATAGAGGAGATGGGTATGGTAATTAACTGCTGCAGTTTGGTTCAAGTTTAACCAGTGTCATTATTCCAGTGAGATTGTGTAAACCTCTTTCTTAGTTTAGTGAGATTTTTACTTGAGTTTATTCAGAAATTCCAAAGAAACTCAGACATCGGAAATTCAGAATTTGATTAGGAAGCATTTCCCACAGGTGTTAGTTTAATATCACCAAGTACTTTAAATCCACAATGGAAGTCAACCCCAATGCAACCCTTCAGCTTCCCTCAATGCCAATTTTTATATGATCTCATAAAATAAGAAGCTTGCTTAAAAGCATATTCTTACAGGGCCAAATTATAAGAGCTATAGGGAACTTGACTGGATCTAAGAGTTTTTATTAAAAGTTTTTCTTAGATGTAACTATTTGATTATTCCTGGAAAAGGTAAAGAACTTAGTTTCCAATTTATTTAAATGGGGTTGAAATAAAGGGAAATTTTTTTGACATTCATTAGGAATCTAAATGTACCAAGGAGGGTTGTAAAATATATTTTATTGAAGTTCATTTAGATTGGAAGCAGAGGAACATCTGTAACTACTCTGAAGGGGACTCTGGAAGAACTTTTTACGAGTAAACTGGGATTGTTGCTTTTAATTATTTGAGTGTATAGATTATTCAGTAATGTGTGTAAAGAGCCATTTAGCTACCACCCCCAGGCCACATCACTGAAATACAAGAGGATCTTTTTTTCTCAGTTCACTTTGCTTTGCTCTGTAATTTAAAATATAATCTTGAAAGTAACTGGAGCAGGTGAAAATGTGATTTGTTTGCAGCAATGATGACTTACTGTGAAATTCCTTTGTAGATTTATTTTTCTGTGTATCATTTCACAAGGTCCAGAAATAGCTAAACTGTTTTGTTTTATATTGGATTCCAAAGGCATGGCGCTCTTTTTTTCTTCCTTAAGAACTACTAATGTGCAATCTTGTTTGGGAATTCTTCTGCAAGGGTTCCCAAAGTTCAAGTTTGGCTTTAATTTTTAAAATATTTAAACGTAAATCCCCATTAGGTATTTTGTTTTTGAAGGAGGCAACATCATATGATTCCAGCATTAAAAAAGAGTGATGTTTTCAGCCCCTAAGCTGCAATACTGCAGAGGGTGAAGGATCACTATGCATTTGTTAACACAGCCTTCCATGTTTGGTTAGGAAAGGTAGGTAGACCACAGCTTACTGTTGCATTAGCCCTTATTTGATAGAGAAGACATTTGATGAATGAAAGGTCATCATATTTTACCCTTTTTCATAATCAAACACGTAAAGGGAGCATAGATAATGACACACACAGCTTTTAACTGCATTTCAAATGCAGTTTACTTTACAGATTTCATCTTAATGAGGGAGAATCATTCTAGAAATTCTGCTAAATAGACAAGCATCAGCCTTTGCAAAAAGGATTATTAGGATAAAAGGAGTCTCATTTCAAAATATAAGAATTTTTCATAACTTAGATATAAACCATGATCAGGAACTAACCATGTCTCGAGTCACAAAACCACATAAGGCACTGCATTAGATATGAACAATGATCAGGAACTAATAAGCATGTATCAAGTCACAAGCCCACATAAGGCACTGCTAAAATAGCACTGATGATTTGTGCAAACAAAGCCAATATCTCTGGATAGCTTTTTTTTTAACCTATTTAACTTGAGGATAGCTTTACTTTTATGGAAATTCACTAAACTGTGTTTTTCTGACCACTCTGGTTAGTGCTACAATTAGAGAAGATGAATTTTCAGAAGAGCAAGTTTTAAATTGGTCACTCTGGCATGGCAGATTTTATGACGGATGCCTACGTGCTCCTCAGAAAGACACTTCTCGACTCCCTGGGAAGAAAGCATATGACTGAATTTCAGTGGTTCAGTTTTTACATTAAAATATGGCCAGTGAGGGGTTCCAATCTGTCAGGGAAAAGTGGCCATGCGGCCAGAGTTATCATTTTACTTTGGGGGTCTTGTGTTTGCCAAGTGGTCAGCCAGCTGTCCAGGCTTTTAAAATGAGGAAACTAAAAAAAAAAAAAAAAAAAAAAATCTGAGAGGTAAATTGCACTGAAACATTTAATACTTATTAAACCTGAAGGATTTTTAGCAAAATTAAAAGAGAGAGAATTGCTGTTTTGAAATCTGGAGTTTTAACACATATCCCCTTATATTGCATGTAAACAGTTAAGTAGGAAATAAAATCCACACAGTTGGGAGCATTGTTTCGTGGTGCAAAGAATGTGGGCATGAAGGTTGATAGGCCTGATTTCAGTTTGCTGCTGCTATTTAGTAGTTGCATAAACTTCTCTCTAAGCCTCAGTTCTACTGCCTGTAAAATGGGGAGAAAACAATAATACTTAATTGAAAAAAAAAACCTGCAACCATCTGAGGTAATGGACACTAATTACATCTATTTTGGTAATCATTTTGCAATATACATTTGTATCAAATTATTGTTATAAACCTGAAACTAATACAATACGATGTCAATTATATCTCAATAAAAAGACTATGAAAGAAAACAAAAAATGTTTTGATAAACAGTAACATATTTAAAGTACTTGGCAGACAGGAGACAATAAATAAAGCTATTTAAATGTATCTTGAAGGAACATCAGTTAGAGGCTGTAATTTGAAAATAGATTGCTAATTACTTATTAGCATATCCCAACAAGGTAATCATTTCTGAATATGTGTAAAGTATCAATACAAAACACTGATAGGGAAAATTATCAAAAGCACATCTTTTCCTCTGAGTCAGGTTCTAAGTTAAGCCTTAAGAATAATGACAGCAAGCCAAAGAGATTTTCTTGATAATAAGGTTAGAGTTGTCTTGCCTACTTTCTTGGGGGGCGGGAGGGGGCATGGGCACAGGGAAGGCTTCATCAGAAAGTGCCAGCCAGTCACGTTTGCATGAGATAAATAATCAGTTGTGAGCTCAGTGTGTGATTCTCGTTAAATTCCAGACGCTGGAACAGCTCCCGAAACGCCTTGCCACCACCACCACCACCAATCTCTTTTGCATCTCATTGGCATTTGAGGACGTTAATTGACTCATTATTGCAACTCATATTCAGGAAAGGAAGTTGATTAAGGAAGGCAGATTCAGAATCTCCAGACACATTCCTAGCTGGGTTGTTCGTCCCGGCAGTTTACTTGACTTATTAGAATATTTAGGAAGCTGTAGCCAGAGGGACAAGGAATGTGTGCCCCTCAGGGTCACCCTTACTGAATAGATTTTTACTAAAAAAATATACTTCTGAAATAAACTTATCCTAATCTTCATGTCTAAGTAGCAAAATTATTTTCTTAGCTCTTTTCTACTAATCATACCACTCCATTTTCTTTTAATTGCTCTTCTGAAAATTTGGTTTCTGATACTTGTGTTGTATCAAGAAATATTTTTTGAAAGTTAATAAAAAGTATCTTTAGACTTTCTTGGGTTAAAGAACACTTAAATATTAAAATATAGTTAGTAAAATTTTATCAACAGTTGCAATTCTCAATTTTGATTAGAATGTGATAAACTTATAAATTGAAGATATTTCACTATTCAGTAGAATGGTTGCTACCTTTTGTTACTTTGCTGATCTTTAAATAATTGGACTAGTTTTTATTTTTTATGTCTAATATTGCATTCAGATTATATATATATGTATATATATATATATATACATATATATATAAGCATGACTGCTGAATGAAAGCTTTCTATTTTTAGACTTGGAATCCCCCATATTTTGAGCTGAGTCTGAGAAGTGTTCTCAATCATTGATTCTCAGTAATTTGGCAAATATTTCATAAGCAAAATGTTTCATAATGCTGAGGTCAGTTTAAGACAAATCATATAATTCACTTGGTGCTCTATATGTTGAATTTCCTTAATAATCCTTAATTCTGAGAAAGTTATTTTTTCTCTTCACCTTAAATTTAAAAGTATTGTTCAGACCCTACAATGAATAGTTTTATTACATAATAAAACAGAAATTGATCTATAAGAAATTTATCCAAAACCACTAATCCTACAAAACTCTTTTTTGGTATTAAACATAGTCATCATTGTCATTTGACAGTATCTTTCCTTTCCCAACTATTAACAGGTATTGCTCAGAATTAGCTAATTTTATCTTCTTTACTTGACCTGTATCAATTAGACTGAAAGCATAAAGACATGTTCTGCTATACTCAGACGTTCAGTCATGTCGGACTCTGCAACCACAGGCTCCTCTGTCCATGGGATTCTCCAGGCAAGAATTCTGGAGTGGGTTGCCATTTTCTTCCTCCAGGGGATCTTCCTGATTCAGGGATTGAACCTGCGTTTCTTACGTATCCTGCATTGGCAGGCAGATTCTTTACCACTAGCACTGAATTTTCTCACAAATATAAAACAGATGTATATAAAACAGAAATGTAAGGCAAAGTTAAACAGATCTTTATACATTGCCCCGATAGTTTTCCTCCATGAAATAATTTATTTTGACTCAATAGCAAATAAATCAAGGCTAATTTTCCTCATATATTATTAATTTCTAAGTGTTAATAACATTTCAGAGTATTTTTTTCCACAAAACTTCAATTCAATAAAAATTTGGACTTCCCTGGAAGTCCAGTGGTTAAGACTCCTCACTTGCACTGCAAGGGGCACTGCTTCCAACCCTGGTCAGGGAACTAAGATTCCACATGCCTCTCAGTATGGCAAAAAAGTAAATTAATCAATTCATTTTCAAATGATAAAATAAATTTAAATTAATGAGCAATTGTTATATATGTGTCTGATATTTAGAGGTGGGACAGTGATCATAGATTAATAATGCATTAATCACTGCTATCCAAGAGCTTATATTCCAGTGGGGGGAAAGGGAAGAACATACAACTTTTCATATATTAAGGCAAAGCATGATATAGATACTTCAGGAAAATAATAACTCCAAGGAATGAACAATTGACTGACAGTCAATTTCAGAATCTAAAAGGAAGATCAAGGAAAGATTTGTGCTTGGACCTTCAAGCATATATATGAATTTGATTAAACTGAAAAAGAGTCATTTCAGAAGGATGAAAAACCTTGAACACAGGCACAGAGACAGATGTGCTGTAGGAAGAATAAGTAGTTCTGAAATTACTGAAGCCTAGAATGACTGAGGGCTTCCCAGGTGGCGCTAGTGGTAAAGAACCGTTCTGCCAATGCAGGAAATGTAAGAGACACGGGTTCGATCTCTTGATCAGGAAGGTCCTCTGGAGGAGGAAATGGCAATCCACTCCAGTATTCTTGCCTGGAGAATTCCATGGACAGAGGAGCCTGTCGGGTTATAGTCCATAGGATCACAAAGAGCCAGACACAACTGAAGTGACTTAGCAGTCAGAGTGACTGAAAGTGAACCAAGAGATGAAGCTAAAATGAAGGTAGAGTCAGACTAGGGAGGGCTTTGAAAGACACATTCAGGAGTCTGCCCTTTATTCTACAGATGACTCACAGCTCTGGAAGTTTCCAGCAGGACATAGAGCATGGTGACAAGAGGTTACTCGAGCAGATTTTGTTTCAGAGAGCTAACCCTGTTACAAGCAGGTTTTTAAACTGTAGTAGAAAAGGCTTGGAGATGCAATGTTGGAGAAAGTGATGAAAAAGTTATGACCAAAGTCCAATGTTCAAAGAGGTTAATTACCAGCCCCAAAGAAGCAGCAGTGAACACAGAAGGCAGAGTGTATAGGTTTGCAGGAATGGAGATACAGAACTCTGTGGTATGAAAAAAAAAGTGAAAGTGTTAGTCGCCCAGTCGTGTCTAACTCTTTGCGACCCCATGGACTGTAGCCTTCTAGGCTCTTCTGTTCATGGGATTCTCCAGGCAAGAATAGTGGATGGGTTGCCATGCCCTTCTCCAGGGGATATTCCTGACCCAGGGGTCGAATCCGGGTTTTCTGCATTGCAGGCAGATTCTCTACTGTCTGAGTCACCAGGTAAGTCCCTGTGGTACAGAACTAGGTATTAAGTGTGAGCAGAGGATGGCTGGAGAAAAGAAGAACAAAATGATGATCCCTGCAAGATTCTTAGCTGAACTATTAGCTTTATGATTGATATGAAGGGGTAAGAGGAGCCAGAGAAGAGAGGATCTAGATGAGGAAATATCCAGCAGATCATTATAAATGTGGGTCAGGGCTAGAAATTTAGATTAAATGTCTCTCAAACAGAAATGAGAATTGAAGCTTTGGTGGCAGATTAAAGCATTTGTGAAGATGGTCATACCATGAATAGAAGCTGGAAGATGAAATTTTTGCAAATGCCTATGGGAACGAAATGGCTTGATGGAAGGAAAGGAGTCAGCAAAGTCTTCTTGCTCTCACAAAACCTTAGTTTATAAAGACCCAGAAAACATAGCAAGCTTAAAGTCCAGGTAACATGAAAAAAGAGACTAGACAGACACAATTACAGGCAAGTAATCTCTTTTTATTCAAACATTTGTTCATTTATTCAGTATTCACTATGCAATCTCTATGAGCCAACGATTGTGCTAGATATTGAAATATGTATGATACTCCTAAAATTCCACATTGTGCTAAGAAACCTCATGCAATCCCTTATTGGTTTTTCCTTTCCTCACATTTCCACATTAAGGAGTAATAATTATTAAAGTTTTTCTCTCCTTGTGCAAATATAATTATGGTTAAAATATGACTATGGTAAAAATAGGGACTTCCTAGGTGGTGCTAGTGGTGAAGAATCTGCCTGCCAATGCAGGAGAAGTAAGAGAGGCAGATTTGATCCCTGGGTGGGGAAGATCCCCTGGACAGAGGGCATGGCAACCCACTCCAGTATTTTTGCCTAGAGAATCCCGTGGACAGAGGATCCCGGAGGGGTGCAGTCCATACAGTTGCAAAAAGTTGGACTCAACTGAAGTGACTTAGCACATAGCACACATAGTAAAAACAGCACTTGATATCCCAAGAATACTTTTATAAACATTTATTAATCCTCCCAGCAATCTCGTGAAATCATCAAGACAAGTATTATTATCGTATTTTATATGTGAAGAGTGAAACTACCAAACACAATGTCTTGAATGCAGTAATTGCTCAATAAATATTTATTTGAATCAGTTCTACAGATAAGTTGTTGCTAAAAACTTCCAAAGCAACAGGCTACAATTTTAAACTTAGGCATCACTCTTCATACTAAAAAAAAAAAAAAAAAATTTCCTTAAACTCAGAAAGCAAAAATTAGGTGAGATGATATCTACTTTTTTTCAAAGGAAAACATCTCTCTCTTCTCCTCACCATCACTAAATACCCACTAACTGTACATATCCCAGCTCCAATTTAGATATGCACAAATGATGTCCCTTCCAGGTCTTAGAAACCTATCTCTATGAAATAAAAGCTATCTTCTCAGTTGTTCTCTTATTGCCTTTAGCTTTCTTTTCTTTTTTTTTATTGTTCCTAGAGAAAATTTACACACTGGAGTTTGGAATACTATTTACTTTCAACAAATTTCACAGTATTCTCTTCCATTAATTTTTTTTTTTTAATCCAGAGACAGTATTTTCTGAAATACATTAACTTGCTAAAGTTGTTCAAGAGCTTCATATTAAGATAAATACCTGATGTCAACCCTGTGTTAAAGGGCTCGTATTATATTTCCAAAGCAGGTTTAAAGAATAATTGCATGTCTAGCCCCGGAAACTCTGTTCAATGTTATGTGGCAGCCTGGATGGGAGGGGAGTCTGGGGGAGAATGGATACATCTATGTGGACGGTTGAGTCCCTTCCCTAGCCACTTGAAATTATCACAACATTGCTAGTAAGCTACATTCCAATAATAAAAATAAAAAGTCTTTTAAAAAAAAGAATAATTACATCAATTATGATAGCTTCAACCAATTGGTGAAGGCTTCCTGAAACAATGAGTTAAGAAGAATTAATGAGAAGAAAGTGCCATGAGTGATTGTCAATGGCTGTCAAAGACACAGAAGAGGAAGGGGTAAAACATGTGCTGAGTATTTCACCATCTTGTTCTAATGGCAACTTGAATCAGGCTACACCGGGATCACGTTATGAGATTTCCAGAGTGAATACTGTGATGTTCTGCTTTCTTAAAAACTAGGTCAGGCCTAGGGATAAAGTGCCCTCTAAGTGAGGAATGGTAACCTTTTGCTAGGAAATCTGGCAAGTGGTACTGAAGATGGCAGTGGGTGCTCTAATTCAACACAGAAATAGAACACTGTTTTAGTCCATTCCTAATCGCTTGCTTGCAAATACTTCTAACCCAAGTCTCAATGTTTTCTGCCTAACCAGTTGACATTTATTGCTGAGGGAAATGATGGAGAATTTAATTCAAATGAAAATTAAGCAATCCTTTTGAATTTGTAAAATGAATTCCTCTCTAGGGGGCCTATGGAGCTAATGGGAGTGGGTGTTGGAAACATAAATCCCCATGCATCGATGTAAACACAGACAACTAAACAGGACTGCTTATGATAATAGAGGGAACTCTCTAGAGAGCTTCTTCATGCCCATGGACACATCCCAATGCTATTTGTTTGTTAAGTTTTCCTAGCACTGAACATCTCTGAAACCTGTTTTATCGCAAAATGAGTTGCTGTCCCAGACACTCGATCATTCCCTCCAGAAACAGAGTTGCTTCCAATTTAGTGACTTCCTCAAGGTCACTGAACATGAGGGGCAGAATAGAGGATATTTGAAAGGCTTCTGAGTTCCAGACTGCTGCTCAACCACTGAACCTCACAGTGGAAAATGTAGAAAGCCTACAGATCTATTTATCTACATATTTTCCTTGGCTGAAATTGTGCATTTATAAAGTGAAACCTGCACTCATGTCACGGTTCCTTCACTTCAAAGCAGTTAAAAAGAACTTAATTCAACCTTGGGCGATTTATGTTTTTAAATTATTCTGGGATTATATAACTTGACATGGAAAGACTTGTAGACTTCACAGTGCAAAATGCAGCAAGAACATCATTTGAAAGTGAGAACGACAATGAGAGATATCAGGTATCCTAACACATCTTGATGTAAGTGAGTCACGAGTCATGGAAACTGTCCATATTGTCCTTGTACTAGTGTGCGTGCTAAGTCACTTAAGTCATGTCCAACTCTTTGCGACCCTGTGGATCATAGCCAGGCTCCTCTGTCCATGGGATCCTCCAGGCAAGAATACTGGAGTGAGTTGCCATGCCCTCCTCTAGGAGATCTTCCCAAACCGGGGATCAAACCCACGTCTCTTATGTCTGCATTGACAGGCGGGTCCTTACCACTAGTGAGTATTTCAGGTCTATTTGCTTTTCAGGATACTTGTTTTTATTCCCTTTGTCGCCTGCACCAGAAACAGCATGTCTGCAACCAGCTGCAACAATCAGAGTCAATCAGGAAAATAGAAGCCACTGTAGATCTCTCAAATGAAGACATTTAATTCAGAATTACATGGGTTATAGAAGATCTGAAAGTAAGGGGATGGTAAGACAAATCAAAGATCAGCAGCAACGGAAAGGACCAGCCCTAAAGCTGGAGGGACAAAAGAGGTGGTGTTTCCAGAACCCAGAAGCCAGGGCCATTTAGCAGGACCTGGAACCCTGTGAAGAGTCACTCCCAGAGAGCACTGCCCAGGAGAGACTGGTACATGCAGGAGGCCAGTCACCTGTGGAAATGCCCTAGGAGAGGGTGGAGGATGCTCTGACTTCCTGTCCTCACCCTCTAGTTTTCTACCAAGGCCTTGATTTGCAAGAGAACAAAAGAGTCTAGAAGACAGAGGTTCCTGAAAGGCAGAGCTGGGGAAACAAAAAGATGGATCTGAGCGCAAACAAGCAGTCGATCAGCTCATCACCTCACAATTAAAGGATTCTGCCCAACACAAAATTCTGTCTTTCAAAAAAAAAATCTGTTTAATTTTCTTTCTGTAAGGAGAAGTTGGTTTTAATTTTTCCATTTTGATCTCTTCCCATCCAAAGTGCATGGCTTCCCTGATAACTCAATCGGTAAAGAATCTGCCTGCCATGCAGGATACCCAGGTTCAATCCCTGGATCAGGAAGATCCCTTGGAGAAGGAAATGGCAACCCACTCCAGTATTCTTGCCTGGAAGTCCCATGGACAGAGGAGCCTGGCAGGCTATAGTCCATGGGGTCACAATAGTCAGACATGACTTAGTGACTAAACCACAGTTATGAGTAGAAGTTAGATCAGAACCTTTGCAAGGGAGTGGATCCAGTAACATTGGAAGTAAGGGTAAGGATAATAGTAGAACAAATATTTTTATCGTTAATAAGAAGTTTCATTCCCTGAATCCTATCCTCTCAGCAATCACCTGATTATTTTCGTTATTAACAGACACTTTGTTTAGTGTGTAGAGATCCCTTTGAGACAATGATGGCTCTTTCTATATGCAGATGCAAAAAAAAATCTTGAATATTATTTCAAGGGATTTCTTCACCTTGACCAAAGCCTGATGATGTATCTCTAAGGGAAAAAAATACCTTTGCTCTATTCATACTAAACTTTCTCTTGCTCTTTGCTAAACTCCTTTATACCTTTTCTGAAGATCACAAAGATCTCTAAGAAAATTTAACGTGACTGAACTTCAAACACAGGGTCATGGAACACAGAGAAATTGTTTACTAAATGCTGTTCTCATGTCTGTTTTTCTTAAAGGAATGTTTGAAACTCCCAAAATATTTACAATGTCCTAAATTCTCCCCAGAATGTTAAGTGTATGTGTGTGGTTGTTGTTCATTTGTTAAGGCATGTCCAACTCTTTGCAACCCCATGGACTGTGTAGCCTGACAGGCTTCACAGTCCATGGAACTTTCCAGACAAGAATACTGGAGTGGGTTGCCATTTCTTTCTCCAGGGGATCTTCATGACCCAGAGATCAAGCCTGCATCTCCTGCTTAGCAGGCAGATTCTTTACAACTGAGCCACCTGGGAAGCCCATATATGTGTGGTAGGAAAAACCATTTTAGATTGATATGTATGGTAGGAAAGACCATTTTAGGCTGATACAGTATACAAAGAGTAAGTTACAGTAAAAGTAGAAAAGAAACTCTTACAAGAAGCAATCTCCAAGTTCTCTTTTACAAAAGGCTTTTTTGAATGTGCCACACTGGTTCTTCCAGAGTGGAAATTATATACCCTTCTTGGATGGAGGAGCCTGGTGGGCCACAGTTCACAGGGCTGCACAGATTCAGACATGACTGAGCGACTTCACTTTCACTTGGCTTTATAATGAATTCTGTAGCAGTCTTTATATGCTAGAAGTGAAGATTTCAGATAAGGGTGCTTTATTTATTTATTTATTTATTTTACAAAGAAACACAATTAGCAGTATGTGCCCTTGTTGTTCTGAGTTATGACTGTATATATCTAATTTTATAAATAAAAACAACATCCTAAGCTACAATTATAATCACTATCACTAAAGATTTATGATAACATCTTAGAATGTCAGGCCCAGAAGGGATCTTAGAACTTATGGATTCTAACTTCTTATTTTATAGTGGGAGAAACTGAGGCCTCATATGAGAATATGACTTGCCTATGACCAGTCATTTCCATCAATCACATTCCCAGTTCCTGATGTTTGTAATTTCAAGGATATGTGTGTGTGTGTGTGTGTGTGTGTGTGTGTGTGTGTGTGTGTGTAAATGATATCTGCAATTTTGAAGGAGGTGTAGAATATCGATGACACACAGAACAAGAAAATCATTCCTCTGGGGTCATACAGAAGTCCATCTATTCAAAGCTATGGTTTTTCCAGTAGTCATGTATGGGTGTGAGAGATGGACTATAAAGAAAGCTGAGTGCTGAAGAATTGATGCTTTTGAACTGTGGTATTGGCGAAGACCCTTGAGAGTCCCTTGGACAGCAAGGAGATCCAACCAGTCAATCCTAAAGGAATCAGTCCTGAATATTTACTGGAAGGTCTGATCTTGAAGCTGAAACTCCAATTCTTTGGCCATCTGATGTAAAGAATTGACTCATTGGAAAAGACCCTAATGTTGGGAAAGACTGAAGGTGGGAGGAGAAGGGGGCGACAGAGGATGAGATGGTTGGATGGCATCACCAACTTGATGGACATGAGTTTGAGTAAACTCTGGGAGTTGGTGATGGACAGGGAAGTCTGGCGTGCTACAGTCCATGGGGTTGCAAAGAACCAGACATTACTGAGCAACTGAACTGAAGGAGGCAAAAGACCTGTACTCTGAAAACTATGACTCTGATGAAAGCAACTGAAGATGACACAAACATATGGAAAGATATGCCATGTTCTTCGATTGAAAGAATCAATATTGTTAAAATGATTATATGACCCAAGGCAATCCATAGATTAAATGCAATCTCTATCAAATGATCAATGGAATTTTTCACAGAACTAGAACAAAACATTTAAAACTTTGTATGGAAGCACAAAAGCCCCAGAATAGCCAAAGCATCTTGAAAAATAAAAATGGAGCTGGAAGAATCAGGCTTCCTGACTGCAAAATATACTACAAAGCTAGAGTAATCAAAACAGTACAGGCTGTTATTATTATTATTATTACTATTATTAACTAATTGGGTGACTTCATAATTTATGAAGATTTTTAATTTTCTATTGAACTTTTTGGTTGAAGATAGCACTTGAGCAAGTCCATAAACAATGAGAATAAATATTTATCAGTGCATTATCCACTTTCTCTCTGTATAAGCAAATAGTAAGGACTGCCAGCTCTTGGTAATGACTGTTTGGTTTCAAACTCTGATTCATGATGCTAAATGTGACAAAAGATAAATAGTTGGCAGCTGTCTAACTTTTCTAGACTTCATTTTCTTTATCTGCAAAATTAGGATAATCAGAGCACCTACCTCATGGGGTTGCTATGAGAAATAAATGAACATAAATGCACAGAAAGGATTTATATCTATATGCTGCACATAATATATTCTGTTAATAAAGCTAGATATTACTATTGGGTGTTTTGGATTCTGAGTACACTGGATATTTACACCTTTCAGAAGCAAATGGAAAATATTGCCCTAATATAAGCAGTTGGAGACACTAAACTTTGCATCTACTAAAAATTATAGGAGAGAAAGAAATTTCCATTTGGAAATGGTTAAATTGAGTTATGAGATAATATTTGAAGTTGAAGCTCCAATAGGCCACCTGATGCAAAAAGCTGACTCATTGGAAAAGACCCTGATACTGGGAGAGATTGAGGGCAGGACGAGAACGGGGAGACAGAGGATAAAATGGTTGGATGACATCACTGACCCAATGGACATGAGTCTGAGCAAACTCCAGGAGATAGTGAAGGACAGGGAAGCCTGGCATGCTGCAGTCCATGGGGTTGCAAAGAATTGGACATGACTTAGCAACTGAACCACAAAGCCAGACGGTATAAGAAGATATGTTGTTTATCAATAAAGAATTCATAATAAGTTTAAAATGAGTTGCTAGAAGCACAACCTTAAAGAAGGAGGAGTACACAAAATAGCAAACAAGTACATCCTTTAAGGCTTATAGCCAAAAGTCCAAAGTCTATATAGACCAAAATCTTGTAAGTCACTCTTTTATAGAAGATTTTGAAGTAATTGGGGTGGTTAGACTTGCTTGAATGGGAAGATTTTGCCCCTTTAGAAGCTGAGATACTGCTGAGATTTAATTTTTTTCACCTTTTACAATAAAGTTTTGCTTGCTATCTTCAGCTTGGCAGAGTGTGGTCACAAAGATGCTTATATATCTTCTCCTAGCCTGCCTCCCCTGAAGGTTTCACAAAGAGGGAAACTGTTGAAATTGCTTCTCTCAATCTTGAGATTTTTTTTTTTTACATTACTTTTGCTTTGGCAAAATGCATTTATTCAAGCACAGTCTCGTCTGCACTCTAGAAAATGTGATACCATTTTGCACTGAATTTTTTAAATGCAAAAAAATTTTTGGCAGATTAACAGATATAACTTCTTGTGATTCTGTTCCAATAATCTTGGAGAATTGTTATACTGTAAACCCAGAAAATTAACATTGCCAGATAAACAGTCTGATTATATCTGGCATGATCAAGGTTTTGCAGTGAGAAAATGTAGTTTCCTAAGGCCTCTGACAGAAAGCCACTCTGAGACCTTTTCAAAGGTTTTCAGGAGTTATTACTGGAGATTAACTATGGCATGAACAAAAAGGTTTGAAGTCTTGTTTATAGTTAGCCTGTGGCTCTGAGTTAGCAAGTTCTCTCTTAAATGATCAGTATTTGAGTTCTGGGTGCTAATGAGCGAAGGTTAGCCAGAGGGAATGTGGATGAGGGGAGGAAAAGACTCAGTCATTCTCCACTGGTGGGGGGGGGGGGAGCGGTGGGAATAAGCATTAAAATAACATCTCAATAATTTTTAGAAGTCAAATTATGTTTTAATCAGGGCCTCCAGAATAAGCTGAAGATGTCCCACTGCCGGTCCCAGCTGTAAGAGTAGAAGTCTGGTTTCACATTTGCATGATTTTGAAGGTCAAATGCCTGCTATCCAAGTCTTACTGATCCATATGGACTAGAAATGCCACAATATGCAATCATCATGAAGGCAGATTGTCTCCTGTAAATCTGTCCTTTCTGTAACACATTCAAAATGTACCGTATTGGCTGGATTATAAATCCTTTCAAGAAATTCATGCACATTTGTAGAAGCAGCTTCACATTGATGGATGATGGCATTGGTGTTCAGAGAACCCTTAAAATAATTTATCATATGTATAAATCTGATTTTTCCATGTGTCTGGATTTCCTCTGATTCCTGTGACCAGTATACTTGTAACTCAAGATCCTATTCCAGAAATAAGTAAAACCATCTCTGGTTTGTTCCCATGTTTTCTATAGATACGGCACCTGTGGATTCTGTATTATGCTGAATTGCACCTTGAACTGCTAAGGAGAAATTCTTTTAAATGAATTTTTAAAGCTTGAGAATGTATTTACCAAAGGATTCCTCTCTATATTTGTTTACTTCCATTAAACAACCAATGCCTCTAATATGTTTAAAATATTACTCATTTGGGGCTTCCCTGGTGGTCCAGTGGTTAAGAATCCATCTGTCAATGCAGGAGACACAGGTTTGATCTTTGGCCTGGGGAGATCCCGCATGCCACAGTGCAACTAAGCCCGTGTGCCACAGTTATTGAAGTTTGTGTGGTTTAGGGCCCAGGCTCCACAAAAGAAGCCACTGCAATGAGAAGCCCTCATACCCAAGGAAGAGCAGTCCCATTCGCTGCAACTAGAGAAAGCCTGTGTCCAGCAATGGAGAAACAGTGCAGCCCCCAAAACCCAATAATAAATACTCATTTTATAATTATTTAAATATGCACAGCACTTTTAGAAATACAATCATTGTATAAAAAAAAGACAAGCATTTTGATGGTGATTCCAAAAGATTCCACATGTTGTAGAAACTTAATAATTTTTACATACCCGTATTTTATGGATTTTCTAGTATATACTAAACATTACTGAACTTAACAACTTCCACTATACTTTAAACAACTTTCCTCACTTTATTTACTTCCTTCCTTCTCTCCTACAGATTATGCACCTCTAATAGCATTTGTGAAAGTAACATTTTCCATGCTTGCAAACAGATACATTAGAGCCATTCCCTGGATACTAAGGAAGCATTTTCCTAAAAAAAAAAAAAAAAAAATTGTCAGTTCTAATTTCAATTGTCTAAAAATATTATAGAACACCAGAATTAGAAGAGGCTGCTCTATTTTAATTGAATAACCAACAAGGAACTATTGTTGAGGGAACTATTCCCTGTTGAGCACAGGGATTCTGTTCAATGTGATGTGGCAGCCTGGATGGGAGGGGAGTCTGGTGGAGAATAGATACATGTATATGTACCCCTGAGTCCCTTTGCTGCCCACCTGAAATTATCACAACATTGTTAATCAGCTATACTCCAACACAAAATTAAAAGTTAAAAAAGAAAGGATTGCTTTTAAACAAACACTCTTATTTACCAAACAGAAACTGAAGTCCAAATTGAAGCAACCAAATACAATCATATGATGAGTTTGTGACTGCCTTGTAGCTAAGACTAGAACTTGAGCTGGCTCTGAAATTAGTGTGTATGTGTTTTCTACCATGTTGCAATGCTGCGCAATCTTAAAAAGTACTATTTTATAACAAAAATCTGCTGCTTTTTTAATACACTAACAATGAACTATCTGAAAAAAAAGTAGAGAAAGGAATCTGACTTATAATGCATCAAAAGCAATAAAGTACTTAAGAATAAATTTAACCAAGGGAGTGAAAGATCTGTTCATCAAGAACTATAAGACATTGATAAATGAAATTGAAAAAGACACAAATATAAGGGAAGATAGCCCATGTTCATGAATCGAAAATTTAATACTATAAAAAAATGCTTCTACTACCCCAAATTCCTATCAGAATTCCAGGGGCATTTTTCACAGGTATAGAAAAAAAAAACTATCCTACAATTCATACAGAAACAAAAAGGACCCCAAACAGCCAAAACAATCATAAAGAACAAAGCTGGAGTCATCACACTTCTTTGCTTCAAACTATATTACAAAACTATAGTAATCAAAATAGTATGGTACTGGCATTAAAAACAGACACATAGAGTAATGGAACAGAATTGAGAGCCCAGAAACAAGCCCACACATACATGATCAATTAACATTTGACAAGGAAGCCAAGAATACTCAAGGGAAAATAAGTAGTATCTTCAATAAATGGTGTTGGAAAAACTGGGTATCTACATGAATGAAAATGTATCCCTATCCTATACTGCTCACACAAAATAACTCTAAAGTGATTAAAGGCTTAAATGTAAGATCTAAAATCACAAAATTTCTAGGAGAAAATATGGGTAAAAAGCTCCTTAATGTCAGTCTTGGCAATAATTTTGAAAAATATGACATCTAAAGTATGAGCAGTAAAAGCAAAAATCAACAAGTGGGACTACATCAATCTAAAACTTCTGAACAGCAAAAGAAACTATTGACTAAATGAAAATGGGTGAAAATATTTCCAAATCAGATATAGAATAAAGGGTTAATATTCAAAGTATATATGGAACCTATATAACTCAATAGCCAAAAAAAAAAAAAAAAAGAAAAACTGATTTAAGAATGGGCTAGAAACCTGAATAGATATTTTTCCAAAGATGACATAACAAATGGCCAATGCCCAGTAAGTATATGAAAAGGTGCTCAATATCACTAATCATCAGAGAAGTGCAGATTAAAATCACAATGAGATATCACTTCACACTTGCTAAAATGACTATTATTCAAAAAGACAAGTGAAGATGTGGGGAAAAGGGAACCCTTGTGTACCATTGGTGGGAATGTAAACTGATGCAGCTAATATGGAAAACAGTATGAACTTTCCTCAAGAAACTATAAACAGAACTACCATATGATCCAGCAATCCCACTTCTAGATCTTTATAGGAAGGAGATGAAATCACTATTTCAAAGAGATATCTGCACTCTCATATTCATTGCAACACTATTCATAGTAGCCAAGACTTGAAAAAAAAAAGTATCTGTAAACAGACGAAGGGGCAAAGAAAATGAGGTATATATACAGATAGATAGATACTTAACTATATAAAGTGAAATATTATTTATCCAGGAAAAAGAAGGAAATCCTGACATTGACAACAACATGGATAATAGTTGAGGGCATATTCTAAGTAAAGTGAGTCAGACAGAGAAAGACAGCTACTGTGAGATCTTACTTGTATGTGGAATCTAAAGACATTGAACTCATAGAAACAGGATACAATGGTGATTGCCAGGGGCCGAGGGCTGGGAGAAACGGGGAGATGTTGGTCAAAGGGTACAGACTTTCAGTCATAAAACAAATAAGTTCTAGGGATCTAATGTATAGCATGGTGACTATTGTTAACAATACCATATTGTATACTTGAAAGTTGCTATGAGAGTAGAACTTTAAGGTTCTCAGCTTAACAACAGCAGTAGCAGCAAAATGGCAATCACGTAAGGCGAGGGATATGTTAACTAAACTTATTGTGGAAAAGCATTCCTAAATATATGTGTGCATCAGATCATCACATCACATACTCTAAGCTCACACAACATACTATGTCAATTGTATCTCAATAAAGCTGGAGAAAGAAAAGAGTTAATGAGGAGCTGAATAGCTATTTCACAAGTTGGTTTTTGTTTGTTTGTTTTGTCCAACTGATGTCTTGTTTTGCACTGTAATTGGCTTACTTATGGCACTTCCCAGAAAGTAAGATATCATTCATTCATTTATTCAATCATTCTACAAACATTTCCTGAGAACTGGTTATATGACAGGCACTCTAGTGGGTGATAATTGAGAACTCACAATCTAGTAACACAACCCAGAGTACAAGAACATAAGAACAGATGAAGAAAGTTCTTCCTAATGCAATCCTTGCATTTAGTTCTCCAAGTAACCTTAAAATAAGATGTAAATTCTTGAGCCACACTACCTGGACTTGATCTCAGCTGCTTGTCCTGAGGAAAAACTAATTCTCTGCCTCAGTTTCCTAATATGTAAGATTATAAGACAGATTTACAGATTTTTTGATGACTAATTAACCAGGTTAACAAATTGACAACGTTACGATCTTAGAATCATGCCTAACATAATAAGTGCTCGATAAACATTAGCTAGAACTATTATTATTCTTATTATTACTTCATTACCATCAGTAATAAAAATTCTCTCCACAGACAACCTCCAGGAGAACTATGGTCTGAAGTCTAACTCATATTCTTTTAATCCCTTCCAATTCCCCTACCTCCCCTTTAATTCCGAAAGAGCACCTCAATTTAAGGTTCATTTTAATGGCTATTTCTGCAGACAGAACATTTAGCAGTTTGGTGATGAAATCGGGGCAGTTAAGAGATGTGGCACTCTAGTTACACCGCACAAAGCCTAACAGTTTGCTTTCTGTTTTTAAAGAAGCGTTTCGTTTAGCCATCCTTGTGGCGGCACATGTAATTGAAAAGAGGCATATGGAGAGCAGCATGCAAGCCTAACAAACACTTGAGAGTGCCTTAAAAACTATGCTAATCAGTTTGGGAAATCATGCTTTAATCTTAAAAAAAAAAAAAAAAAAACAACTCTCAAACTCCTCAAACCTAAGGTGACTTTTAAAGAAATGCAATCATTGTTGATATTATCTAACACTGGTTTATTTCCCTCTGCCCTGACAAATATTGGAAGTCCAATGGACTCATATGAAAAAGGAAAAAAGAAGACTGGTGACCTGTAGTCTGGTGGAGCAGAAACCAACTCCCGAGGGAGGTAAGCCAGGACACCAGCCCCATGGTCAGAGTCAGGGCGTGGACTGCCTCTCCTGCAAGAAGGGGAGAAGCCACACAGGCTCATAACACTCCCCCCCGCACCCCGTACTCCTCACCGCACCCCCAACCCTGCAAGAAGGCACTGAGCATTACCTGAAAACAAGAAAGACATCAGATGAACAGACCTTTGTAACAGAATGTACATCTGCCAAGACAAAAATACACGACAAGCTTCTGGTGCTGGCAGGCTGACAGTATGAGCAAGCTGTCTTAGTAGTGATTTTGCAAATCATTTGAGTTTAAATTCTATATAGGCCGTAGGGCCCCTGGAGCACCACTTTCTATATTTGGTCTCCTCATTTAGCTATGTTTGGAATAAATAGGCTATGGGTAAAAATCATGCCCTTTAAGAGTTTTGCATACATAGACTAGTTCTGCATGTATATTAATACCTGAACCAAGTGATTGATGTTAGCCTTTGCACGTGTGCACACACGTACACACATGAACACACACACACAGAAGCTTTCTAAATGTATTTTAAAGTTGTTTTCCTGTGTGACTTTTTCTCTCTCTTTTTTTAAGTTCAGCTCTCTGGCATTTAGTAACCCACAAGCTGCTGTTTCTTTTTCCAAATAAATTCAGCTTGATGGAGGGGCCAAGAAATATGAGCCCAACTGATGATTGCAATCTTGAAAGAAAATATGCTTTTTATCAGAGACCACATGTTGCCAACGCCAATTAAAGTAAAACTGGGAGAATTTTTCTCAGATACCAACCTGGAGAGGCCTGATGAGCCAAGTATAAAAAAAAGGGAAAAAAAAGTAAGCTTCAGGTGGAATTGCCAGGAAGTCCACTGAGATGAAATGCAACAATTTAAGGGGGTAGTGTAAGACGCATTGCAGGTTGAGCAATTTGTTAACCATCTAGATGAGAAACTACACAAAGGCAATGTCACATACTTTAATTTAAGCTGATCTAGAGGAAATTCTGACTCCACCACTGACTGCCAGAACCACCTTCATGTCTCTGAGCCTTAGTCTTCCCATTTATAAATCAGGAATCACAAAATTCTGTTTGGATTTTTAAAAAGTGATAATGTGGATTAAAACACCAGTTTATAATATTTGGTTGATAAATGTTTAAAGAGAGATAGAAATTAATTGATTCATTTGTGGGCAAATGCTTCAATAAGGTGATCATGTTCCTTTTCTAAAGTGTTATGGCTAACCATTTAGACACATCCATATATTAAATATTACATGTATTACTTCAGTGCCTTTTAAAGGTTAACAAAGAGTATTATAATGATGTGACTATGGAAAATTTTATTTCTGACATCAATTTATAACATACCCATGAAGTCATATGATCACACTTCATCAAAAAAGAATCACTTTTCTACTAGCTTGGGAGGTTATAAGATGTCAAGGTTAAACGATTGACCTGGCATTTGCCTGACTTATCTTTTTTCATCTCTATAGTGTTTATGCCAATTTAAAAAGATTATAGTAAGGCTCAAATAAGAGGAACCATGCAAAATTGCTTATACCCAGACTATAGTAAAGGTGAATTCTTTTCTCCTTTTTCTTCTGGTGAGTTGAGTATCTCTTATATTCTTATGAACTAGTTGGTATTTGTTGAATAAATGGGCTGGGTCTTCAATCCTGAAAAAATGGGTAGAAGACCGAAATTCTCAGATTTAAATCTTGAAATATTTTTGTGCTTTCCGAAAGGTTGAACTTTAGAGATTTCTGCTAAGTTGGTGAAAATAATTATTTAAAAACTTACACCATGTAGGATGTAGTACTTACCATCCAAAAACAAGATACTGAGATTGTATTTTTTCATAATAGACATATTCTTTATGTAGAACTACCACTTCTCAAAACTTTACATCTTTTTAAAGTTTGTAATGAATAGAAGATACTTGTAATGTACTTTATTGTTTTTCAGTTGCTAAGTCATGTCTGATTCTTTGTGACCCTGTGTAGCATTCCTGGCTCCTCTGTCCTTCACTATTTCCTGGAGTTTGCTAAAATTCATGTTTATTAATTTGGTGTTGCTATCCAACCATCTCATCCTCTGCCACCTCCTTTCTCCTTTTGCCTTCAATCTTTCCTAGCACCAGAATCTTTTCCAGTGAGTCAGCTCTTCGCATCAGGTAGCCAAAGTATTAGAGCTTCAGCTTCAGCATCAGTCCTTCCAATGAATATTCAGGGTTGATTTCCTTTAAGATTGATTGGTTTGATCTCCTTGCTGTCCAAGAGACTCTCAAGAGTCTTCTCCAGCACCACAGTTCGAACGCATGAATTCTTCTGTGCTCAGCCTTCTTTATGTTCCAACTCTCACATCCATATATGACTACTGGAAAAACTATAGCTTTGAGTATATAGACCTTTATCGACAAAGTGATATCTCTGCTTTTGAATATGCTATCTAGGTTTGTCATGGCTTTCCTTCCAAGGAACAAGTGTAGTGGACTTTTCTTACTCAACATTTATTTGAATTCTTAATTCCACTAATCCCAAAGTTCTGAAAATTGTTTCTTTTTAGATTCACTGTGCATATATGTGGGAAGAGACCAACAGTCTCTTGTTTAAATAAAATTTTCCTTATTCTCCATAGTTATATTCTTCTTTAGTGCCAGTTAAGGAGTCTCAGAAAGCAAATAATCATGTCATAAATGTACTATCTTGACAACACCTGAAGAAGTGCTAAAGTCAATGAAGGAATTGGGTTTGTATTAATGTGTCATTTCAACTCCTCATATTTGGACCCAATCGCAATAATCACGTGCATTTTGTCTACCTTTCTGGGTATTCTGCTCTCCCACCTCTGAAAGTGAATATAGAGTCACAAGCTTGAAAAACTAAACACAGTAGAGCTGGGATACAACTTTTGTTGAAAAAACATCAGTTGCCTGGCTAAGAAGTTCTTCCTTCTTTTTTTACTATATAGATCCTTCACAGGGTTTTACTCCTCTTTACAGCTCTGCTGCTGCTGCTGCTAAGTCACTTCAGTCATGTCCAACTCTGTGCGACTCCATTGACGGCAGCACACCAGGCTCCTCTGTCCCTGGGATTCTCCAGGCAAGAATACTGGAGTGGGTTGCCATTTCCCTCTGCAGTGCATGCATGCATGCTAAGTCACTTCAGTCGTGTCCAACTCCATGCGACCCCATGGACTATAGTCCACCAGGCTCCTCTGTCCACGGGATTCTCCAGGCAAGAATATTGGAGTGGGTTGCCATTTCCTTCTCTCTTTATAGCTTTAGATTTCTGAAATTATATTAAGAAGTTCTCAAGAAGACAGTATAAATTCCATTCATACTATTCATCTGAGTTAGTCATGAGAAGAAGCAGTTATTTCTATAAATGTGGGCTTAATTTGAGTACACATAAAGACAAGATAATAATACCCATTTTTCAAGCAACTTGGACATAGATGCTAGCAGCTACCAAAGGGTTTATTTGAACAGGAAGTAATTTGTTTTCACAAGGTGCATATATATGTGGATCTATCAGCCCATTATTGTTTATTTCTACTGTTATCCCAGGCTTTGCAGGTGGCTCAGTGGTAAAGAATTCTCCTGCCAAAGCTTGGGTTCAATTCCAGGGACAGGAAGATTCCCTGGATGAGGAAATAGAAACCCACTCCAGTATTCTTGCTTGGAGAATCTTATGGATAGAAGAGACTGGTGAGCTATAGTCCGTGTCGTCACCAAAGAGTTAGACATGACTTAGCAACTAATCGACTGTTATCCTATGTTGGCGGACTTTGCTAAAAATAGTGAAATTATCATAACACTGTTATGGCAGTTATCCATTATAAAAATAAAAAGCAATGTAAATATTCAATAAGGTTAAAATAATTATGTAACAGTATACAATTATATTGTATAATATATTAATATATAACATATAGTGTTAATATTCATGTGATTAAGTTTTTAAAATTTAACTTATAGGTACTCATAAAAAATTTGGGGGCTGCATCTCATACCTATTAAATCAGAATTTTCAGGGAAAGAACTAGATAATCTGCATTTTAAAGAAATCAAGTAACTTTGGAGAATGTTGAACTGGAATGTAAGCTTAACATGAAAGCAGTACTGTTATTGTTTTGCTTGCTACTACAATGCTCTGTATATCATAGGCATTCAATAAATGTATACCAAATGAGTGAATTTATCTATGGAAAAATATGCTATTTTAAAATAATGACTGTAGAAAGTATATAATAGCACCAAAGGTGCTCTTGACATTTAATGAAAATGGAAAGTAAAAATTGCACTCACTTCAAGGCTACAAATATTTTAAAAGGCATTTTAAATAGAAAAAAAAATCCTTGGGCATCATCTATATAAGAAAAAATAATAATACATAGAATTTTACAAGAATTAAAATTTTTGCTTTGCAAAAGATATTATCAAGGGAATGAGAAAATGAGAGATAATATTTGAAAAACAAATATTCAACAGAGAACTTTACTAAGAATATGAAAAGAACACTCAAAACTCAACTGTATGCAAACAAATGCAATTTTAAAATAGGCAATATCCTTCTGACCAAGAAGATCTCTGGGTGGCAGTAAGCATAGGAAAAAAGCATTTAGCATCATTAGTCATTAGGAAGTGTAAATTAAAACCAGTATGAAATTCTACTACACAGAGAATAGCTAAAAAAAAAAAAAAATTGACAATACCAAGTGCTGATGAGGAGTCAAGTAATTAGCACTTTCATGCATTTCTAATGGAGATAAAACATGTTAAAGTCTCTTTAAAAACAGTCTTGCTATTTCTTATAAAGTTAAACATACACCTACCATATGGCCCAACAATTCCATGTCTAGGAATAAAAATTTATATTCACACACAAAAAAATCTGTACATGCATATTTATAGCAACTTTATTTATAATCTCCAATACTCTGGCCACCTGAGGTGAAGAACTGACTCATTTGAAAAGACTCTGATGCTGGGAAAGATTGAAGGCAGGAGGAGAAGGGGACGACAGAGGATGAGATGGTTGGATGGCATCACTGACTCAATGGACATGAGTTTGAGTAAACTCCGGGAGTTGGTGATGGACAGGGAGGCCTGGCGTGCTGTGGTCCATGGGGTCGCCAAGAGTCGGACACGACTGAGCAACTGAACTGAACTGAAAAATTGGGACAATGCATAAATACTTATACTGGTGAATGGGAAACTGTGGTATAGCCATGCAGTGTAATACTCGGCAATACAAAAAGAAAAAAGAATTATTGACCCATGCAACCACATGGGTAAATCTCAAATGCATTATGCTAGATGAAGGAAACTAGGTACAAACTGCTACAACCTGTATGACTCTATTTGGGTTTCCCAGGTGGTGCTAATGGTAAAGAATCCACCTGCCAATGTAGGAGATGTTGGTTTGATCCCTGGGTCTGGAAGCTCCCCTGAAGAAGAAAATGGCAACCCATTCCAATATACTTGCTTGGAAAATTCCATGGACAGAGGAGCCTAACGGGCTACAGTCCATGGGGTCCCAAAGAGTCAGACACAAATTAGCGAATGAGCACAGTATGATTCTACTTATATGACATTCTGGAAAAGGAAAAACTGTAGGGACAGAGAATAGATAAGTAATTTCTAGGCATAAGAATTGAGGGGAGAATTTGAATCCAAACGGTAGCATAAGGGCATTTTTTAGGGTAACAGAACTGTTCTGTATCTTGATTGTGGTAATGATTATGTAGACTTAGTGTAGTGTTAGACGTTCAGTCTTGTCTGACTCTTTGCAACCCCCTGGACTGGAGCCAGCCAAGCTCCTCTGTCCCTGGAATTCTCTAGGCAAGAATACTGGGGTGGGTGGCCATTTCCTTCTCCAGGTATGTAGACTTATACACTCACCAAAATTCAGAGCTATACAAAAATAAAAAGTACATGTTACTGTATATACACTAAAAAATATGTGAAGAAACATAAAGAGCCCCAAAATGAAAGACAGTAGTCATTGTGATGGGGTAGTGAATTTCTTTATTTTTCCTTCACTTTCCATATTTTTCTGTGATATGGTTGAAATACTTATTTAAACAATAATGCATTATTTATATGTAAAGTAAAAGATTATGTAATAACACAATGTTTGATTAGCAGAGTCATGTGTCATTTGGTCTTCTTCATAAATCAGCAATTAATTTGCTTTTGCAGAATTTAGAATTATTCTTTACTGGTTGTAAACCAACTGACTGGAAAAAATATGTCAAGTAATAACAGATTTTCTGTATATGACACCAATCTGTTTAATTGCCATATTTAATAAAAATATAACCTTTTCTATATGCTCCTTCTTTGAGTCAAGTTTTTTGACTCTTCCTTTTGTTTGCGCAGCTCATATCCACACCCATACCCGTACATATATGGAAACATTACCTTCCAACCTGAAAAGTTGCTACACATTGCTCAAAATAGGCATTGGAAGTTATCTTTCTTGGAATCCCTCTTTGGTTCTTCTGCCCAACTTTCCCCCATGGATTTTTGCCAAAGGCCCCTTCTCTCCCTGCATGGTAAATGCATATTGCATTTCCACATTACATCAAAATGCTCTTTTCAGGTGACTTTACTCACCAACTGGATTATAAGATTCTTTCAGCCACTTGTCTAATTTATACCCTCAGTAATTAGACAAAAGTCTGGAACATGGTGGCTTACTTGATACATTTTAATGTCGCAGGTTGAACTGAATAAACCTACTGTTTTGTATTTATCCATTAATTTTAGTTGCATTGTTATATTTTAGTTGTATAGGCAAACTTTTTTCTTTTTTAAGAAAATCTTTTAAAGGGAAGAAAAATTCCCTCATTGCTACATACTGGGAGTACTGATATATGTCTTGCTTGAGTTGGACAGACTGTTAGAACCACCCAGCTTGCTGAATTCATTCACTGAGTACCTAGTATGGGCAACATCCTGACAGTTCAAGGAAGGAACATTGTCATAAGCCCTTTAATAATGCTAATAACGAGCCTGCTCTCTAAGATCTTGTCGGTTACCTTATCTTACTATTTTCTGGGGGAAAAATTGTTAGGAAAACAAATAAAGCAGGTCAAAATTTCATTCACATTAAAAAGCTAAATACTACCTAGAGTCTCTGTAGGACTCACTTATGTTCTAAGTAGCATAACAGATCTTCTGGTCTCCCAAAGAACACAAGATCATAAAATCAAAATAGATGTGAGAAAGCTACCACCCCACTCCATTATTTGTAAATTAAATTTTATACACTCTTCAATCAGCTATTTAATAGTAGAATCATAATCGACACTTAGAGTCGATTAGTAATTAGAGATTAGTAATTCTTATGAATTTAAAAAATAGAACAAAGAGGAAAAATAAGAATGTATCAGTGTGCAATATGAACTACTTGCTTTTTTATAAAATAAAGGGTAAGATATTAGTGTGCTTTTGATTTCTAATGCTTGTGTCCAACATGAAGGGCAGAATAACAATGTTGGCTTGCTGGATTTAATGTACAATGTGCTCAGTCACTCATTCGTGTCCAACTCTTCGTGACCCCATAGACTGTAGCCTGCCAAGCTCCTTTTGGCAAGAGGAGTTTCTCCAGGCAAGAATACTGGAGTGGGTTGCCATGTCCTTCTCCAGGGGATCTTCCCAACTCAGGGATTGAATTCAGGTCTCCAGCATCGCAGGTGGATTCTTTACTGTCTAAGCCACCAGCGAAGCCCTTAATTTACAATAATATGTTTGAAAGTACTGAAGGCGAGAAGTTTGAAGAAGGTAAATGTGATTCCTAAGATATAAATTCCACAATACAAAGATTCTTTATCATAGTAACAAGGTCAAGCCTAGTGAGAAAAGCAAGGAAAAACCTAATACTTTTCCCAAGTCTGCTCCATGGTAGACAAAGAGAAGCTCAAATTGCTAGAATTATCAGTGTCAGAAATATCAAAAAGACAAAATCTTTATATATACATTGGTACATTGGGGGGGGAAATGGCCAGATTCTGCCTTTGACTCCTGCTATTCCATGCCACCAGTTGTCAACAGGGATGACTTACAAGCCTGTCAGCAGTGCATACTTTCAAAGACAGGTGGCTAAGGAACCGTAGCATGAACAAGCTCTACTCCCGGCCTATCTTATCGAAACATTCACTCAGTGTGACACTTGCATTTGACCCACAAGCAAAGAGTTTCACCTGATACAGGGTGACCCCATTAAAAATAAATACCTGTCTCTTCCATGCCAAGCTTTCTTGGTTCAGCAACGCAGCATCCATTAAAGGTATTACTGGGGGACTCAATCACTTGTCTAAAGGGGATAATGAATTGAAAAGTGCTATGGGCGTAGAGGTAGCATCTCCAAGGATAACAAGAGACCCATCAGGCTCAGTTTAGAAGAGCAGAAGTGACAAAGCCAGTCCCTATTGGCCATCAATTACCTCTAACAAAAACAGCAACCATGCTTCTAAGAGAAACACTCTGCACCCTGTTGGGTTTTCAGCCTCAGCCCCACTGCGTGTCTCCCAAGCCCACCACCCTTCGGTCTCAAGCCCACCAGAACTTCTGCAGAGATAATGAATGTCCAAGCTTAAGAACTTCATATCCTTTTGATTAAAAGATCCAATCATTTTTCTGCCACTGTCTCTATGCAACAAATACTCCTGTGTTTTCTTTTTTTTTCAATATAAAAATTGGATTAAACAGCATGCTTTGCAAACAACAGATAGGAATGCTAATTAAAGGACAGACTTCACAGCCACATAAAAAAGCAGCTCGGCACAAAAGTCTTCACATTCCATCTGAAATATGGTGTTAGTGACTTGGTCAGACAGAGCTTGTGTGAACTCTGTTCACTAAAGATAGAACACCAGCAAACAAGCTTAGCAAAGAATGATAAAGTCATGAATATAAGCAGTGATCTCCTTATATTTCTATTATGATTGGTAATATTTGATTGGTATGGGTGAAAGCTAATGCCTTGATTACACATGCTAGCAAAGAAAGTGTTAGAGCAGCCTGGGTTTGTTCTGAGAAAGGCAAAAATAATAATGCTAAAATGTGATCTGACTGCTGAAATGTTAATATACTTTGTATCATTATTCAGTGGAACAAAAGACTTAATCAAGAGAATATCTTAATTTTAAAGCCGTAACACAATGGAAGCATAGATACAGCATACTCTTTACTTAAACTATTTTTTTCCCTCTAATTTGGGCATCATTTATTCCTTCACCAGGCTGATATTGAGTATACCAAGCCCTGTGTTGTGAATTAAGGATACAAAGGTGTGTAAATCATGGTCTCTAATCCCCAAACATGACACTCTAGGGAGGGTGAATGAAGCCTGAACAGATGGTTACAGGGTAAGGTAATAAAGACAACAACAGTTAAATGCACAGAATATTCTGAGTCTCTTCCTTAGTCTAAGAAATGCGTTTTGATGTGGCTGCAGGGAAGGGAAGGGGTCTGGTCAGGGAAGAATTCCTGCTAAGGGCAGAAGTGAAAGTGAAAGTGTTACTCAGTCAATCCTGTCCAACTCCTTGAAACCCCTTAGACTGTAAACTGCCAGGATCCTCTGTCCATGAAATTCTCCAGGCAAGAATACTGGAGTGGGTGGTCATTCCCTTCTCCAGGGGATCATCCTGATCCAGGGATCAAACCCAGATCTCCTGCATTGCAGGCAGATTCTTTACCATCTGAGCCACCAGGGAAGCCTGGTAAGGGCAAAGAGGAGGTAACATGTATTTCAGATGGATAGGGCATGACACTGAGGCAGTGTGTCAGTGCTTAAAAGGCGTGGCAGGAGCTGATCCTGAGATGGTAGGCACTAGACAAGTCAGGAAAGCCCTGGCACATAATGGGAAGAAACAGCCTCTGTTCTCTAGGTCAGGAACTTGTCAGAGACTCCACTGGAGGGTTGGCGTGTGCAGTATGAGGAAGAGACCCAGGTAAATCTGTCATGCTCTTCTGCTTCCGAAGCTTCTACTCATTTCTTCAACTTATAAATGTTGAGCTCTCACCTCATGTCAGACAATGCTCTGTGCATTGGGGATGTAACACTCAATGAGATAGTTAAGGTCTTCCTTCTTACAGAAGTGATTTGTGTCAGACAATTTGAGAATTTAAAATATGATTTTAAAACTTCCTGTTATGTGGAGGATGGTTTGGTGGGGCCAAGATTAGATGCAAGTTAGGGGCCTCTTGCAGTAATCTGAGAAACTTCAGAGGGAGTCAAAAAGATAGACAGTGGTGGTAAGAATAGACAGGGACTAATTTTCAAAATGAGTCTGGTGGCTCAGACAGTAAAAAATCTACCTGCACTGCAGAAGACCTGGGTTCGATCCCTGGGTTGGGAAGATCCCCTGGAGAAGGGCATGGCAACCCACTCCAGTTTTCCTGCCTGGAAGAATTCCATGGACAGAAGAGCCTGGCAGACTACAGTCCATGGGGTCCCAGTTTACAGTCTATGGGGTTTCAAAGAGTCAGACGTGACTAAGCGAATAAGACACACAATTTTGAAAATATTTAGAAAGTACAATCAATAGGAATGATTCTTGGAAGTAAGTTAGGGTAGAGCTGGGAGAGGTGAGGAAAGTAAAAGGCTAAGAATGAATCCTAAATTTCTATTTAGATTATTGGGTAGATGGTGGTGCCATTAATCATGATAAATAATTCATTAGACTTAGTCTGTCTTTATTTATGACCGTTATAAAAGACATGGGAATATACACACAGCATTGCCTGCAGGGAATCATGCAGTACCTACATTATACAGAGGACTACAACAAGGACGGCATCGAGCTACTGATCTACAGTTTGGTGGGAAAAGATGAAGCACTGAGTGATCTACCAAGAGACTTTCAAAGACAGGACATTTCTCTCTCTTTTTCTCATAAATATAAGTTTCTTATCACAGAAGCAGAGGGTTTAACAAAGGATCTCAAAAATGAGGACATTTTAAACTTACTTTAATCACCACGTCTCTGTCTCTATCGTTGGCCACTGTTCACATTAACACTACCGTGGACCAACTATGGCTCGGGTAAGAAAACAATGCAAATGACACTATATTTTCCTCTGCCAATAACTCAGGAGGGAAGGAATCCACAGATTAGGTTGACACATGGTGTCTAGAAAGAATTAATTCCCACTCAATTCTGGGCAGACTTACAAGCTGGGCTCCATCCATAAAGACCGACGGGAATTTTGAGGTAGTGGTATTTTCTATTGCCATCGACAATTAGACATAAGAATACCAGTCACTGAAGGACACCTTGTTATTTGTGCTGTTTTATTATCCAGAGACCTTTGGGAATTGTTCCACATTTGTAAGTCATTCCTAACCTGCAGTGGATAGTTTTGCTATATTTGTCATGTTGATATCTTCTGGCAGGAACACTTAGACATTTATTGTAAGAGCTTTATCAGGGGACAAAAATATTTTGGATATGCCAAATCAAATTATAGTGCACTTGAATAGTCATCATCTATCTCTTATTCATGATTAGTATTCATTATACAGCATCAGAAAGATTTACATTAGGATTAATAGGCATCAAGGAAAAAACATATATATTTAACTGCTTCCTGCTGAAACCAGTACTGCTTAAGGAGGAGTTATTCAACATAATCAATTGCAACCATAGTACGCTCCCAAATGTTTCTAATACTTATTGGCTGGAACTCGCATTCCCCTTAGGCAAAATGGTAAAGTAGGATAAAGTTTTTCTTTGGAATCTCCTTGTTTCCAATTTACTCATTCATTCATTCAAAGTTTATTTATTTAGTACCCAGGTAGCTCAGCTAGTAAAGAATCCTCCTGCAATGCAGGAGACCCTGGTTCGATTCCTCAGTCAGGAAGATCTGCTGGAGAAGGCATAGGCTACAGACTCTGGTGTTCTAGGGCTTCCCTGGTGGCTCAGCTGGTAAAGAATCTGCCTGCAGTGCGGGAGACCTGGGTTCAATCCCTGGGTTGGGAAGATCTCTTGGAGAAGGGGATGACTACCCACTCCTGTATTCTGGCCTAGAGAATTCCATGGACTGTATAGCCCATGAGGTCATAAAGAGTCGGACGTGACTGAGCAGATTTCACTCATTATATACTCCACACAATTCTAACAAAGAGTTCCTATCCTCTTGGAGATTGCCCTTCTTTAAGTTCTTCTGATTTCCAGTCCTCAGTGTGTCTTCTTGCTCTAATTTTCCCAGAAACAGAAGTTGTTACTACTATTCTCCTTCCTCATTTCTCAATTGAAATTATCCCATTCATTAGTGGTTACCTTTATGGGGGCTTCTGGAAAAAATAAACACCTATTTCAAAGATAGGTGGCTTAAGTTGGCTTAAAGCTCAACATTCAGAAAACTAAGATCATGGCATCTGGTCCCATCACTTTATGGCAAATAGATGGGGAAACAGTGGAAACAGTGGCTGACTTTATTTTTTTGGGCTCCAAAATCACTGCAGATAGTGATTGCAGCCATGAAATTAAAAGACGCTTACTCCTTGGAAGAAAAGTTATGACCAACCTAGACAGCATATTAAAAAGCAGAGACATTACTTTGTCAACATAGGTCTGACTAGTCAAGGCTATGGTTTTTCCAGTAGTCATGTATGGATGTGAGAGTTGAACTATAAAGAAAGCTGAGTGCAGAAGAATTGACGCTTTTGAACTGTGGTGTTAGAGAAGACTCTTGAGAGTCCGTTAGACTGCAAGGAGATCCAACCAGTCCATCCTAAAGGAGATCAGTCCTGGGTGTTCATTGGAAGGACCGATGTTGAAGCTGAAACTCCAATACTTTGGCCACCTGATGCGAAGAGCTGACTCATTTGAAAAGACCCTGATGCTGGGAAAGATTGAGGGCAGGAGAAGAAGGGGACGACAGAGGATGAGATGGTTGGAGAGCATCACTGACTCAATGGACATGAGTTTGGGTGGACTCTGGGAGTTGGTGATGGACAGGGAGGCCTGGCAAGCTGCGGTTCATGGGGTTGCAAAGAGTCGGATATGACTGAGCAACTGAACTGAACTGAACTATCTCAAAGACATTACTAAACACTGAGGAATTCAGTTACATGTCTGGATAATGTGGGAAATATTTGAGGAAAAATGGAAACCATTTGGAATACACATATTAAACCATAGCACACAAAAGCTACAGCTCCTGACAGAAGTGGCTGCCTAACACAGGAGGAGATGAGCTGTGAAGCCAGACAGAGGGAGGCTTAAATTCCAACTGCACGCCTTCCTAACAGTGCAACTTCACTTGCCTGGGACACTTTCCTAGACTTTACTAGTGAATACTAGTAAAAGATTAGAAAAAAATATATTCAGGGACAGGCATGAAGTAAATGCTCAAGAAATTATTTCTTTTAACAAAATTGAAACTGAGGAGGGTATCCACCATCAGTCCCATTTGTTTGGGTGACTATATTGTATGTAGGTTTACCTTCGGGTTCCTTGCACTATTATAAGCCACTAAGAGGAAGAAAGGGCTTCCCAGGTGGCCCTATTGGTAAAGAATCCATCTGCCAAGGCAGGAGATGCAAGACACACAGGTTTGATCCCTGGGTTGGGAAGATCCTCTGAAGGAAATAGCAACCCACGCCAGCATTCTTGCCTGGAAAATGCCATGGACAGAGAAGCCTGGTGGGCTACAGTCCTTGGGGCTACAAAGAGTCAGACACAACTGAGCACAAACACATAAGAAGAAGGAAATAAAGAGAAAGAGAAAAGAGAAGCAGAACTCTGTGATGGTTAAGATTTCACTTAAGAAGAGCTTAGAGGAGAAATACAAATTTGTATTTTGAATGGAATGACAGCTGAGGCTTAATAAAATGCATGTGTGTTTATTTCTGCTTGCATTCTTAACAGGCTTGCTTACTTCTCTATCTCTGCCTCTTCAAGACTACATGAAGATCTCTTCAAAACTACATGAAGGCTATTCCATACCATCTGTCAGTCAGTTTACCCCCAAATACATAAAAGAGTCTAGCCAAAATGAATAAAGCTGCTTTCCCAATCTATAGCTAATTTTTAACACATGGGGATCCTAGCAGAGCATAGACAGACCTCCCAGTTAACCTGTAGTCTTGTAAATGATACTAATTTAGTTATTATTTTAAGTTGCTGAGATTTAGGGTCAAGCATTATATAGCATTATTCTGGTCTGCTGAATTAAACTAGAAGTTATACTGTGAAATCAGGAATACTCTTCTCCTATTAATGATACATTTTCTGTAGTATTTCATGGTCATTTTTTAACTCAAAGGTAGGTAAATGGACTATGATGAGGTTTTAGGGTATGGAAGATTTGTATGAATTAGACCACTGGGATAGGATCTCATCTCTGTCTAATTCACCACATGACCTCAGACTACAATCCATAGCTACATAGTGAGCTTTTCAAGAGCACAGACAGTGTATTTCTATTCTTTGTACATCTAGTACCTAGGAGAGCTCCTACCAAAGTTACAACATTATAAGCAGTCACTCAATAAGTGAGGGATAAAAAGACAAGTAAATTCTGGTCAGTTATTTTTAAAGTTGAGTATAATAAATATTTACCTGATTGGTCAAGGAATGAGGATTCAACTTCACTAAACAGGAAGCTCTTTGTTTAGAGAATTACTCCAGGTAATAAAATGAAGGAGTGGAAAAACAAGCCAATAGAGTCAAGTCCACAAATTGAGAACTATTTAGGAATAAATGAGAAATGAGCAATGTTGATGAATGGGGGAATTTTGTAATGCAGGGATCATAGCAGAGTTAGGAAGGAAGCAACATTTCATTTTGCTGAAAAATCAGTTTCCTCCGAACTTTGTAGTATGGGAGCTTCATGTCACAAAATCCTAAAGAGAGCTAGATACATGGGCAATATTCTCAAAGTGAATGTATAAGAAGTATGTCCAAGGACTCCTGATTTCTTGTAAATGTGATTGACATTGCCCCCAGAAAGGGATACCTGTAGTTTTGTTTCTTCTGATCTCAACAGAAAGTAATTTCATTGTTAGCATCTTTTAAAAATAAATGTAAAAAGTTGGTTTCCTTCCCCATGTTCCAACTAAAACCAACATTTTAATAATTATTCTCAGAAACCAAGTTGATGTTGATATATTACTACCCGGCTAGCTCTGCGTTGCAGTGATGATGTTTTGTGCTTGGATGATAATAACTGTCAAAATGCAAGGGGTTAGTGAACAGGACCCATGGGGAATGGCAGGATGACACTCTATGCGAGACATTCTGCTAATAGGGCCGAGAGCAATTACTGTATGGTTTATGATCACAGCGCTTAACCCTCTCACTCTCGGACTGCAGGAGGCTTAGCCAGCAAACTGCTAGAGGACATTTTTGGCTCCCCATGTTTTATCAGTGAAATCCATTTAAGGGGCATGTTATGAAGACTGTCAAATGTGTCTGTGCATTAGAAGCATCACCTTGGTGTATAATGTGACTGCTGTTCAGAAAATGGGCAAACTCAGAGAAGAATTCACCAGCTCCTGAACCAGCCTAGTCTCATTAGTTGCATTTTTAACTCTAAGTTCACTTGATCGGTTACTCTTTTCTTATTTTCATGCACTGTTCCTTCACATCAGCATTAAGATCTCTATTTTGTACTTGAGTGTTGTTTTGGCATTGTGCTCGCTACTATTTTCTTTAAAGAATGTGTAGTCATATGAGTCATGTTTACAAAAGGCAAAAGAAGCCTTTGGTAATCATCTCACTTACCCATTAGTCAACATTCTTTCCAAAACATTTCAAATTTACTAGCATGCTTTTCCGCCAGCTATTAAGAACCTTGGTTTCTCAACTCCAGTATACTTTCCATACACTAATTCATGTCTGCTCCTTACCCCATTGTCTGCTAGACAGACAAAAAAAAAAAAAAAAACCACACACACACAACAGAGCAAGTTATCTTCAGATTAAACCATAACAAGGAGCATCAAATGTGACTATTGAAAGGAAGCTTCATAATTTAGAGCTTTGAAGAAAGAAGGTGACAATATGGAAGAGGTTAGATGTGACATTTAGTCACTAAGTGATTTGGAGATAGTCTCTGACCCCCCAAAATTCAGATATAATAGGTTTCTAATTCCAATCAGCATGCCTTCCAGTGACTGATAATTTGAATTAAAAATTAATAAAAATTATCTTATAATTTAATAATTGGGCTTCCCAGGTGGCGCAACTGGTGAAGAACCTGTCTGCCAATGCAGGAGACGTAAGAGATGCATGTTTGATTCCTGGGTTGGGAAGATCCCCTGGAGAAGTGCATAGCAACCCACTCCAGTATTCTTGCCTGGAGAATCCCATGCACAGAGGAGCCGGGTGGGCTATAGTACATGACATTGCAGAGGAGTCAGCCCATAACTGAAGCAACTTAGCACACACACAAGCAATTTAATGATTATGTATAACATAGGCATTTAAAAAATAACCTCTATGAACTCCCTTTAACAATATATATTTGGGGTAAACAAGACTTTTTTCTTTCTTTACAATCATATACAATAAATTTAACTTTATTTTGTGCAATATTTGACTATATCAATTTGCAAAATAGAAGTACTATTGTCAATAATAGCTTCAGTTTTTAATATTGACTACAGAAAGCTATTTGAAGTGTCTGCTTAGTCCATTATAACCTCAACCAGGGTTTCGAGATATATCTCTGCATTTGTGCTTATAAATCTAGGGAGAATTTTTAACATTTGTAGTCATTATACACATATTTATTACAGATAAACCTTTTTAAACAACTTTCTTAGCATTTAACAGTACACCTTAGTGAGGGATAGAAAGACTTTTCTAATTCAGAAAAATGCAGTTTAGGTCAACAGTAAGGCTGACTTTTCTTAGATTTGCTGTTCAACCCCCAAATCTGAAATCCCCAACAGAAGTTCATACTATATGAATTTGCCTCCCTGGTTAGAGATCAGTGATGGATAGCTATGCATGCTGAGCCAATCAGAATTTTCTCCTGAAATTGAAACTGAAGACATGGAAAGTCAAGAGTTACAGCTTAGTGATGAAATCAAAGTAGCTGATCTTTAGGAAGATAATAATACAGACACAAAGAAAAGAGCAGGGACACAGAGGGGACATGGAATCTAAGAGATGGTGAGCTTAGTTTTCAATGGTTTTCCATCTTCAATTTCTAGTCACTTCTGGAGTCTGGCTTTCTTTTGTTGCCATGGGCTTCAGGAGCTATGCACACATTATTTTATTTAAAAAAAAACCCTCCCAATCAAAAAATTAAATTAGATTGAGTGAAGAATAGTAGCCTTGTCAATAGAAAATTATGATATTTTATGATGAATGCTAAGATGAAAAAGGATAGAATAATGGACTCCAGACCTAAATTTGGGGAATGTGGAAGTTTTTCTGGAGGAAGCACCATTTATGGAGAGACATGAAAGAATGGCAGAAATAGATAGATGAATAGCCGAGAAAGGACTCCAGAAAGAGGCCACAGCATCATGAATGCCACAGATGAGAACAAGCAAGAGGAGATGAGGGGAAGGGAAGTAGTTCAGGCTGGTGAAAGATGAGGCTGGACAAAGATGAGGCTGGAGCTCAGATTTTAAAAAGACTCCATGAACTGTCATAAAGAGTGTGGACTTGATCCCAAGAGCAATGCAGAACACAAGATAAGTAGGCAGAAGGCAGGATTTTAGGGATTTGCAGGATTTAGGTCTCGTTGTGTTAATTAGTTTTATCTAAACAGCAATGTTTGAAACATGGGCGAACAGACTGGCATTTTAGGGAGAAATAGATCAATCTAGTTAGGATAACCCCAGAAATGTAGAAAACAAGTGGTGAGAAATAGGAAACCACCCCAGAGATGGTTACATGGTTTCAAGAGATATTCAGCAGGATAACTAACCCTCTGGATGCAAAGGATTGTGGGAGTGGGGTGGGGGGTAGAATCCTGGATGACAGCTAGCAGCCTTGGACCACTGCATCCAGCAACTCTGGTGTGTGACTCTTTCTTTTTTTTTTTAGAGAAACATGTTTTTCTCCCTTTCCTTCACTGCTATGTTGTGGAAAAGTCTGTGGGGGGGCACACAGAGTTGTTGTAAGACAGGGGCTTTTTTGTTTCTACTTGACCACTTTGTCCAACTATTTGGGACCCCATGGACTGTAGCCTGCCAGGCTCCTTTGTCCATGGGATTCTCCAGCAAGATCCTCTGTCCATGGGATTCTCCAGGCAAGAAAACTTGAGTGGGTTGCCATTCCCTTCTCCAGGGGATCTTCCGACCCAGGGATGGAACCCAGGTCTCCCGCTTTTGCAGGTGGATTCTTTACTGCTGAGCCCCAGGGAAGCCCAAGACAGGGGCTCAGGAGGCCTAGACAGAATACAAAACCCACTGTTTGACAGCACCTAACTGGTCCAAAAAATTTATCCAAGAACTGAGATGATCTCTGGTTAATACGGGCAGTGCTCACATCCCAAAATATTTTTAACAGAAACATGGCAGTGTGAATCCATTTGTTTATTAAACATTTATTGAGTGCTTACTAGTGGCTCAGATAGTAAAGAATCTCTTGCAATGTGGGAGACCCGGGTTCAAACCCTGGGTCAAGAAGATCCGCTGGGGAAGGGAATGGCTAGTCACTCCAGTATCCTCACCTGGAGAATTCTATGGACAGAGGAGTTTGGTGGACTACAGTCCGTGGGGCTGCAAAGAGTCAGATATGACTGAGTGACTAACACTTACTATGTGCAAGGTATTCTGTTGGACATTGGTGGCAAATTGGCAAAGAAGATACACAACGTATCTGTCCTCCTGAAGCTTATATTCTTCTAGGGAGACTATGATTAACAAAATAACTTTAAAACTCTCTCTAATTTTGAACATAACTATGAGAGTTCTGATTAACCTATGAGTATTTGAGAAAGAAGTATTTGGACAGTGTTACAGACTGAATTGTATCCCCTAAATTCATGTGTTGAAGTTATAACCCTCAGTGTGACTATACTTGGAGACAGAATCTTTAAGGAGGATATTAAGGTAAAATGAGGTCATAAGGGTGGGGCCCTGATCCAACAGGACTGGTGTTCTTATAAGAGAAAGACCAGAAAGAAGTATGCCTTCCCAGAGAAAAGGCCATCTGAGGACACAGTGAGAAGGCAGAGGTCTCATCAGAAAGGAATCTTTGATCTTCCAGCCTCCAGAGCTGTGGAAAAATAAACCCAGCCTGTAGTATTCTGACTGCATTTTGGACTTGTTTGTTGACTATGAAGACTACTCCATTTCTTTGAGGGGATTCTTGCCCACAGTAGTAGATATAGTGGTCATCTGAATTAAATTCACCCATTCCAGTCCATTTTAGTTCACTGATTCCTAAAATGTTGATGTTCACTCTTGCCATCTCCTATTTGACCATTTCCAACTTACCTTGACTCATGGACCTAACACTCCAGGTTCCTATGCAGTATTGTTTTTTACAGCATCGGACTTTACTTTCACTACCAGACACATCCACAACTGGGTGTTGTTTTTGCTTCAGCTCAACCTCTTCATCCCTTCTGGAGCTATTTCTCCACTCTTCTCCAGTAGCATATTGGGCCCCTACCAACCTGGGGAGTTCATCTTTCAGCATCAGATCTTTTTGCCTCTTCATACTGTTCATGGGCTTCTCAAGGCAAGAATGCTAAAGTGGTTGACCATTCCCTTCTCCAGGGGACCACGTTTTGTCAGAACTCTTATGACAGCCAGAGCTGTCTAAGATAGATAGTATTCTGAAGGATGAATAAGTATGTTTTCGCCAGTGAGGAGGGGCAGAAGAGAGTGTATCATGCCAAGGAAGAAAAGCACATGCCTGAGGAGGGAAACCTGACGGAGGTTGGAGCAACTGAGGGAAGATCAACGTGAGGAGAGAGGCGCAGGGGCCAGAATGAGCAGTTTTGGAGGATTGGTTTCATTAATTATTGTTTTTTTATCTGAAAAGTACCGGAAGACCACTGAAAGGTCAAATCAAGGGAGTGACATAATTAGTTTTGCTATTACAAAATCTAATTCTGACTTTGGTCAAGAGAATGGATTGGAAGGATGCAGGGGCTGAGTTTGGAGAGATGGTGGGGGTGCAGTGTTGTGGAGAGGAGTGAATGGATGGAAGAGATGTTTAGAAGGGGGCACTGACTTGCTTGTGATTAATGGACTGTGGTGAGATAAGAAAATGGAGGTGTCGAAGGTAATTTTCAGGTTTGGGCTAGGGCATCTTGGAGAATGGTAGTGTGATTTACTCAGATAGGAAACCGCGGAAAGAGATACTCTTTGGTAGGAAAGATGACCTTTCAGTGGCAGGTGGAACTAAGAGTCAAAGGGTCTTGGTATTATTTCAGGGGCCACTGATCCATGTTTAACCAGAAATTACAGGCTGCAGATTCAATGAATAAGACCTAATTTCTTAGAGGAGGATTTGGTGAGAACTAGACACGAATATAGGAAAAAAAAAATACAAAAATATCCTTTGTCTCCACTCTTACCTGCCTGAACGTGCCTTAATTTGGCTACTGTTGAAGAACAGAAGGTTTCCTTCTCAATTTTCATTTGGCTTTTCACAAAGAAGGGCTCAAGCCTCCCATTCTGTCTGCTGCTGCTGCTGCTGCTAAGTCGCTTCAGTCGTGTCCGACTCTGTGTGATCCCATAGAGGGCAGCCCACCAGGCTCCGCCATCCCTGGGATTCTCCAGGCAAGAACACTGGAGTGGGTTGCTATTTCCTTCTCTAATGCATGAAAGTGAAAAGTGAAAGTGAAGTCACTCACTCGTGTCTGACTCTTCGCGACCCCGTGGACTGTAGCCTACCAGGCTCCTCCTTCCATGGGATTTTCCAGGCAAGAGTACTGGAGTGGGGTGCCATTTCCTTCTCCCCCATCCTCTTTAACAGAGATCAAATATAGAAATACTACTACTGCTGGTATTACTGATAATACAAGGTAGTTGATAGCATACGTATATGTGTCTGCATGTGTGTGTCTGTGTATCGTATTTTGAACATTCTCTATCTTTAATTGTTTTTCACCTGAGTAGATCACTTTAATGCCTTGAATTCTTCACCCTTCTCTCTATTCAACTCCTTTGTTATGTGTAAGAGTCCAATGCAAATATTAATGTTGGGACTTTCCTCGTGGTCCAGTGGTTAAGAATCTGCCTGGCAATACAGCAGACATGGGTTCAATCCCTGGTTGGGGAACTAGGATCCCAAATGCCTTGGGGCAACTGGGCCTTTATGCTGCAACTACTGAACTTGCACACCACAACTAGAGAATCCATGCTCTGCAAGGAAAAATCCTACATGACACGACAAAGATCCCATGTGCTGCAACTAAGATCCAACACAGCCAAATGTATAAATAAATTAACAAAAAAGAAATACTAATGTCATCCAGAAACACCCACATAGACACACCCAGAATAATATCTGACTAAACATCTGGACAGCCCATGGCCCAGTTAAGTGACTCAGCAGTTACTTACATGAAAATTTGAGCTATTTCCTCACTGATTAACTTAGATTTGGCTGCATGGCTTTCTCTGACCTCTGGAGTACTCGCAGGCATGTCATGACTTAAAGTTATAAAAGCTCTTTTGTGTTTCTACCTGTGTTCTTGCATCTCTACCATCCCTGTGAGATAATACATCTGAGATAGCCTGCCAGCCCCTGAGGGAGATGAGAAACACATGAAGCAGAGCTCAGTCACACCAGCTGGGCCCAGCCTAGATCAGCCAACCCAATAAGTAAAAGCTTATAGCTGCATGACTCTACGAATTCACAGGTTTCATTACACAGCGTTATCATGCTCATCATTAACCATTATATCATCCATTTCGTTTAGATGAACTTTTGTTTTTCTGTTCTATCTGTTGTTCAGTTATTGCAAGTTTTATTTATAATGTTTGGTCTTTTCATCTGACTTTTGTAATGACACCCCAATTACTATGATGGCTTATGTGATTTACTGAAGTTTAAGATCAACCTCAACAAAAGAGTGAAATGCGCATTTTCAGTACTAAAAGTTATACAGGAAAAATAAAACTAACAGAGCCCCCTGTAAGCATACAGTGTAAGGAAGTATATATACTTTACTGCAAAGAACTGAAACTATAACAAACAGATGTGATCCAATCAGTCCCCTGCTCAAAAACCTCTGATGTGTCTCCATCAGTTTAGAGAATAAAATTCAGAATTCTTAGTCTGGTAGCTAAGCCTTATGCCACTTGGTCCAAACTCCTCTGTAACCTACCTTCTGTTATCTGCCTGTTGAACATCAAAATTAACGGACTGTAAGCTTGCTTTTTTTCTTTCACCATCCCTTTAAAACTGATCAATATGAGTATTCCTTCTCCTGCCCCAAATACAAACACAGACAATCTCAGGACCTTTTTTTTCCCCCTCTTGAATCTATTCTTTCCTTTACTCTCTTTAAGTTATAAATATAATCTGAATCCAGTGACTAAATCTGCCTATTGAATATACCAATCAAAACTCTAAATTTAATGTTGTTAAATTTCTCTCCTTCCCCTAAGCTGAGTCCTAGGATAAACTACTGCTTCCAGGAGAAAAGGGAGAAGAAATGATCTTTTTGTATTATTCACCTCCTCCTTCATCAGTCAACTGCTGTTTCTGGCCATGCTAAGGCAGACCTGGAGTAGGAAAGGGAGGTAAAGGGAAGGAGGTGCTGACCTGACTAACACTAGGATCAAATGGCTGATGCTCCCTGGTCCTGATCAGTGTCTAAAGCTGCCTCTTCCTTTGAATGTAAATTTCCTCATGTAGGCAGGGGCTCTCCTTCTGCTGGCTACCCCAAAGTTCTTTCAGCTCCCAGGGCTCTCCCACAGCTTCTGACAGCTAGAGTTTACTTTGTAAGGCCACCTTCTGGGCAGGATCCGTTTTAAAATAATGACCCTGTCTAAACTTCCCTGTCTGGTCCTTCAAATGGATAAGCATCTGACTGGCTTATCCCAGATGTAACTCTCCACTTGGCTACATAGACCATTGGTCAGCGTCTAGAACTAGGCCACCATATCCTCAACTATAGGGCACACAGTTGAAGCTGTCTGAGTGGTCCTGTTAAAGGCCTCTCAATAAATTTCCTACATGGAGAAGAAGTCCCCCAGCACAAGCCCCTCCAAAGAAATTGTCCTCTTTAGTCTTCCTATGATCAATTTTTTGACCTTTTAACCATTTGGTGTGCTGAAAAGTTCAGGAGAGTCAGATAATGGGTTTTTAGCGAAATCCTTTGAAATTTTTCATAGGGCCCAGCACCTCTATTTTCTCTCAATACCCCAGTCAAAATTTCTAATTTTTTACATGTTTTACTTGTTTCTCATTATCTCCCAGGTGGCCTATTTTTATGTGATTCCTGTGGTTCTCCAAACCTTTAAGCAGCTGTGTGCTCTTTTGAGAATGCTGTCTTATCCAACCATTCTGCACATGTCTAAACTCTAGTCCTCTCTCAAGGACTCATACAATTGTTTCTTCTTTATAAGCCTCTCCGATCTGGTCAAAATTAATATTTCCCTCTTTGTTCTCAGGGTATGTTGCACCTTTTCTACAGTTCTTATCACTGCGTAGCTTGCATTAGAGTTCTCAAATACAATATTTCATCAATTCTAGGATAAATAGCTTTCACACTTAACATCTCTGAAACAGGTAAGCATCTTCCAATGCAATGACATCTTAAAATTGCTTGGCAGTTTTGTTTTTTCTACTTCTTTGTGTTACATAAAATGATGGTATATTTCACAATAACACCTTAGTATTTTGTGAATTCCTTGATTTTAAACACTTTCAGTTCAGTTCAGTTCAGTTGCTCAGTCATGTCCGACTCTTTGTGACCCCGTGAATCACAGCATGCCAGGCCTCCCTGTGCATCACCAACTCCCAGAGTCCACCCAAACTCATGTCCATTGAGTCGGTGATGCCATCCAGCAATCTCATCCTCTGTTGTCCCCTTCTCCTCCTGCCCCCAATCCTTCCCAGTATTAGGGTCTTTTCCAATGAGTCAACTCTTCACATGAGGTGGCCAAAGTATTGGAGTTTCAGCTTCAGCATCAGTCCTTCCAATGAACACCCAGGACTGATCTCCTTTAGGATACACTGGCTGGATCTCCTTGTAGTCCAAGGGACTCTCAAGAGTCTTCTTCAACACCACAGTTCAAAAGCATCAATTCTTTGGCGCTCAGCTTTCTTTATAGTCCAACTCTCACATCCATACATGACCACTGGAAAAACCATAGCCTTGACTAGATGGACCTTTGTTGGCAAAGTAATGTCTCTGCTTTTTAATATGCTGTCTAGGTTGGTCATAACTTTCCTTCCAAGGAGTAAGCGTCTTTTAATTTCATGGCTGCAAGCACCATCTGCAGTCCTTTACCTTACTCCAATCTCTTGTATTCTTCAGCAATAGATCCAGTGCTTTTTCAGAAACTAACTGCTTAAAATTTGGATATTGAATCAAATGTGTGTTCTATATTCTGAGTTACTACAATTTTCTTCAGTGTCCAAAACATTTCCAATTACAATTTGATTTGAATTAAAAGGGCTTTGATGGGACATTAATTACATAAAAGATAACATTTATTAGTCTATGTGTTGTCATTGCAACTTTAATATCATCAGGAAGAAGTTTAATCTGACTTCATTTTCACTCCATTAAAAACCTTGTAACAATGTTCATAAATTAGATCTCCAGAATCATAAAAGTATATGTCATAGTCCCAATCTGAACCTATTTTGGTCACATTTGGGTATTTAACATAGTTTTGACTTGGGGATATCCACCACTTACACAAATTAATGTTTGTCATGATTCTAATGCAGGCACACACATGTATAAATTGTATCATTTTGGTCTGTCCTATTGTCAATGACACTAATAAACTAGGGACACATTTTAGCAATTACAATTCATTTCTTTGCTTAAAATGAACACTTTTTTAAATTGTTAGCTCATCATTGACTTGCCTTGCTTACAAAGAATTATAATTAAGAATCATAAAGTCAGCTAGAAATATTATTTTAGGAGAAAAGGAGACTTAAGGGAACAAAATAAACCCAAATATGTGATAGAACGCCACAGTTGTTAAGCTAAATACCCTCCTATGCACAAGATTTCATTACCAAGGTTCTTAGCTTAGAATCATTCAAGGACACAACATTTGCTAATGTGTAGGTAATTTCGTTTGTTTATAGACATGTACAGAGGCCTTAGACTGAAAAAGGAAAAACAACTATAAAGAAATTATTTGTTGCTGTTCAGTCGCTCAGTCATGTCCAACTCTGTGAGCCCATGGACTGCAGCACATCAGGCTTCCTGGTCCTTCACAACCTCCCAGAGTTTGTTCAAACTGATGTCCACTGAGTCAGTGATACCGTCCAACCATCTCAACCTCTGTCGTCCCTTATTGAAAGTGAAGTCGCTCGGTCGTGTCCGACTCTTTGTGACTCTATGGACTGTAGCCTACCAGGCTCCTCCTGCCATGGGATTTTCCAGGCAGAGGAGTGGGTTGCCATTTCCTTCTCCAGGGGATCTTCCTGACCCAGGGATTGAACCTGTGTCTCCCGCATTGTAGGCAGATGCTTTACCATCTGAGCCACAAGAGTGATATCTTATTAGTCTGGAGCAAAAAAGCAAAAATACAAAATCACAAGTGTTCCATTTTCTGGATGCCACTATGACAAAATTTAGGATGGAAAAACGTGTTTCATGCATATACTGAGTGAAAATCTTTTCATATAACATTTAAGTAGATAGTTTTCTCTTTATCTATCCATTCATTCTTTCATTAAATTGTTCATAAGTATTTTCTGAGTTTCCCAAAAACAAAAAGGAATTGTTGGCATTCTAGGAGACTTGAAAACAGTTCATCAAAAGATTGGCTTCAGGGATGAAATTTTACTATCTAGAAAATTTCTATTCTCTCATATTATTTCACATGAGGTGAGTAAAAGTCTTTTGCCAGGAATAATAAAAACTACACTAAAAATGCACATCTACTAAGCAAATAGCACATATACTAGTTAATCGATGTTCATCAGTTCAGTTCAGTTCAGTCGCTCAGTTGTGTCCAACTCTTTGTGAATCCATAAACTGCACCACGCCAGGCCTCCCTGTCCATCACCAACCCCCAGAGTTTACTCAAGCTCCTGTCCATTGAGTTGGTGATGCCATCCAATCAATTCATCCTCTGTCGTCCCCTTCTCCTCCTGCCTCCAATCCCTCCCAGCATCAGGGTCTTTTCCAATGAGTCAGTTCTTTGCATCAGGTGGCCAAAGTATTGGAGTTTCAGCTTCAACATCAGTCCTTCCAATGAACACCCAGGACTGATCTCCTTTAGAATTGACTGGTTGGATCTCCTTGCAGTCCAATGGACTCTCAAGAGTTTTCTCCAACACCACAGTTCAAAAGCATCAATTCTTCGGTGCTCAGCTTTCTTTATAGTCCAACTCTCACATCCATACATGACTACTGGAAAAACCATAGCTTTGATTAGACAGACCTTGGTCGGCAAAGTAATGTCTCTGCTTTTTAATATACTGTCTAGGTTGGTCATAACTTTCCTTCCAAGGAGTAAGCATCTTTTAATTTCATGGCTGCAGTCACCATCTGCAGTGACTTTGGAGCCCAAAAAAATAAAGTCAGCCACTGTTTCCTTTGTTTCCCCATCTATTTGCCATGAAGTAATGGGACCAGATGCCATGATTTTAGTTTTTTTAATATTGAGCTTTAAGCCAACTTTTTCAATCTCCTCTTTCACTTTCATCAAGAGGCTCTTTAGTTCCTCTTTGCTTTCTGCCATAAGGGTGGTTTCATCTGCATATCTGAGCTTATTGATACTTCTCCCAGCAATCTTGACTCCAGCTTGTGCTTCTTCCAGCCCAGAGTTTCTCCTGATGTACTCTGCATATAAGTTAAATAAGCAGGGTGGCAATATACAGCCTTGATGTACTCCTTTCCCAATTTGTAACCAGTCCATTGTTCCAAGTCCAGTTCTAACTGTTGCTTCTTGACCTGAATACAGATTTCTCAAGAGGCAGATCAGGTGATCTGGAATTCCCAACTCTTTCAGAATTCTCCACAGTTTGTGGTGATCCACACAGTCAAAGGCTTTGGCATAGTCAATAAAGCAGAAGTAGATGTTTTTTTGGAACTCTCTTGCTTTTTCGATGATCCAGTGGATATTGGCAATTTGATCTCTGGTTCCTCTGCCTTTTCTAAAACCATCTTGAACATATGGAAGTTCATGGTTCACGTATTTTTGAAGCCTGGCTTGGAGAATTTTGAGCATTTCTTTACTAGTGTGTGAAATGAGTCCAATTGTGTGGTAGTTTGAGCATTCTTTGGCATTGCCTTTCTTTGGGACTGAAATGAAAACTGACCTTTTCCAGTCCTGTGGCCACTGCTGAGTTTTCCAAATTTGCTGGCATATTGAGTGCAGCACTTTCAGGATTTGAAATAGTTCACCTGGAATTCCATCACTTCCACTAGCTTTGTTCATAGTGATGCTTCCTAAGGCCTACTTGACTTCACATTCTGATGTCTGGCTCTAGGTGAGTGGCTCATCGTGATTATCTGGGTCATGAAGATCTTTTTTGTATAGTTCTTCTGTGTATTCTTGCCATCTCTTCTTAATATCTTCTGCTTCTGTTAGGTCCCTACCATTTCTGTCCTTTATTGTGCCCATCTTTGCATGAAATATTCCCTTAGCATCTCTAATTTTCTTGAAGAGATCTCTAGTCTTTCCATTCTGTTGTTTTCCTTTATTTCTTTGCTCTGATCATTGAGGAAGGTTGTCTTATCTCTCCTTGCTATTCTATGGAACTCTGCATTCAAAAGGGTATATCTTTCCTTTTCTCCTTTGCTTTTCACTTCTCTTCTTTTCACAGCTATTTTTAAGGCCTCCTCAGACAGCCATTGTGTTCTTTTGCATTTCTCTTTCTTGGGGATGGTCTTGACCCCTGCCTCCTGTACAATGTCATGAACTTCCGTCCATAGTTCATCAGGCACTCTGTCTATCAGATCTAGTCCTTTAAATCTATTTCTCACTTTCACTGTATAATCATAAGGGATTTGATTTAGGTCATACCTGCAAGGCCTAGTGGTTTTCCCTTCTCTCTTCAATTTAAGTCTGGATTTGGTAATAAGGAGTTCGTGATCTGAGCCACAGCCAATTCCTGGTCTTGTTTTTGCTGACTGTATAGAGCTTGTCCATCTTTGGCTGCAAAGAATATAATCAATCTGTTTTTGGTGTTGACCATCTGGTGATGTGTATAATAACCCTGAAAAATAGGTCTCACCATCCTTACTTTATTTATGTATTTTAATTATTTTTTGGCTCCACTGGGTCTTCACTGCTGCTTGCAGGCTTTCTCTAGCTGCAGCAAGCAGGGGCTACTCTCCCGTGTGGCGTGTGGGCTTCTCACTGTAGTGGCTTCTCTTGTTGCAGAGCAGAGGCTCTAGGGCACGTGAGCTTCAGCAATTATGGCACATGGGTTCACTAGTTGTGACTCCTGGGCTCTGGAGCACAGACTCAACAGTTTTGATGCCTGGGCTTAGTCGTTCTGTGGCATGTGAGATCTTCCCAGATCAGGGATCAAACCTGTGTCTCCTGCATTGGCAAGCAGATTCTTTACCACTTAGCCACCAGGTAAGCCCAGTAGTGCTATTTTATTGATTTCTTCAGGAATTCAATGTGGATGTCCTCTCCTAGAATAATTCAAACTTCATGTAAGTGTTTACAGTGTGTTGGTCCTTTCAGAAAACTCTCTCTGGGCCTGTAGCTCTCTGCTAACCTGTAGACATAAATAAGTATCTGTTCCTTATGCTATTTTGGTTTGTCCTTTCTCTCACACTCATTTTTAAAAATTATTCCTTGTTCAGTGTCAAAATACACTTTGTGGTAATGTCAATTATTATAAAAAAATTAAAAGTACTTGTTAGGATAGCCTGTGCTTTGAAATGAATATGCTCTACTTTTATTAACAATGATTATAAACATTAAAGTTCCTAATATTTATTTTCATTTTTAGAGGCTGTGTAGGGTTGCCCTCTGGATCTTAAGACCATTTCATTTCTAATAGTGTAAGGGCAGGTCATGAGCAAGAAAGAGAAAATGCTTGGACTTCATTTCATTCCTGCTTAAATATTTAGCTAACTCTGGTAAGAATTTTATAATTTACAAAGATTTCTGTGAACGAGAGACTCAAATATGTGAGATGGTAAGACACTGAGGTATTAAGTCTCCTTGTCCCAGCAGAGCACTGTCAATGCAAGCAGGCAGTGCTGTGACCGGGACAGTGGGATGCAAATCAGGACTCAAAGCCAGGACTTGGAGGGCAAAACATAGCTCATGAGTGAAAGAGGAAGAGGGCGTGGCCAGGATCAGATATTCTAAACTGAAAGGGCAGTGAAGAACAGTGAAAGTGTCAGTCATGTCCAACTCTTTGCAACCCATCGACTGTAGCCCACCAGGATCTCCCGTCTATGAAACTCTCCAGGCAAGAATACTGAAGTGGGTAGCCATTTCCTTCACTAGGGGATCTTCCCGATCCAGGGATTGAACCCCAGTCTCCTGCATTGCAGGCAGATTCTTTACCATCTGAGCCATCAGGGAAATCCAAAGAAGAGTACATAAAGTCAATATTCTTTAGGCAGCATGAGATGAAGCAAGAGGGTCAGTAAGAAGATGGGGCAAAAGACTGGGAGGAGACATGTTGAATCAGGACAAATGATTAACAGCTAGCGTGTTGGGACTTCCCTGGTGGTCCAGTGGTCAGGCATCTCTCTTGCAATGCATAGGACATGGGTTCAATCTGTGCTTGGGAAACTACCATCCCACATGCCCAGGAGCAACTAAGCCCTCACAGCACAACCACTGAGCCTGTGCGCCACAAGTAGAGAGTCCGTCACCTCAACAAAAGATCCCACATGATGCAACTAAGACCCAATATTGCCAAACTGGGGGGAAAGAAAGAGCTATGGTGTTAAGTTCCAGGCTTCCTTGGTGGCTCAGTCAGTAAAGAATCTGCCTATAATGAAGGAGACCGCCTGTAGTAAGGGAGACCCAGGTTCAATCCCTGGGTCAGGAAGATCCCCTGGAGAAGAAAATGGCAACCCATTCCAGTACTTTTGCCTGGAAAATCTAATGGACAGAGGAGGCTGGTGGGCTACAGTTCACGGGCTCACAAGAGTCAGACATGACTTAACGACTAAACCACCACCGCCACCACCAGTGTTAAGCTCTAGTCCTGGTGATGCTGCCCAACAACAGCTCACCCTACTTATGTTCACCTACCCAAGAGCGGCAGCACCCCCCAGCCACTTCTTCCCTAGGATGAAACACACTAGGGGTGCAGCAATGATGCTCAGATGGATAAAGTCAAATCCTCCACAATTTCTCTGTCCTATCAGTTCTGACTTGGTCATGGGTAGTTTGTGTTGCTTCAGGAACAACACTGGATGGTGGCAGGAACAAGGGCATTCTGTCGACCTGGAACAGGCTCTCAGACTATGTGTCCGAGTTCCATAAAGAAGCAAATCATCCAATATTAACTCCCTGTTCTTTGAAGCACTAAAATGAAGTTAATATTTTTCACAGAAAGATAACTGAATACCCTCCAACAAAACTCTAGCTTTTCTCTTTGAAAAAGCAGGCTAACAATTTCACAAACATCAGTAAAAAATGAGCATGAGGATTCTGTTTTGGCATCTCCTAGGACCAGCGCACGTGGAATTTTCAACCACATTTATTACACTCTCTAAGGGAACAACACATACATGTCATCACTTTGCAATGCAGTGTTGTTAAACTATTCCACATTGATTCTTTTTCATTTCTCTTCTGTGTCATTAGTGGTTTGCAGCTGCCTGCTAGAGATGACACAGTGAACAGGCTCTCTGAGTCTTATAAATAAACTCTTGTTGGCTAAGGGTTTGTATTTGCAATTTGGGGTGGAATTTTGGCACATAAAAGATCAGTTCCTTGAATGATATTGTGTGTGTTTGTATGTATGATGAATTAGTTGTACAGAGTTCTTATGTGAAGAGAGAATGAAAAAGCAAAGTCCATAATCAGATCATTTTTCTATTAATATCTCAAAATATGGCATTTTAGGATAATTTTTTATTCTGCTATAAATGCATAATGAAATACATGACCATCTTCCTTTCTTTGTAGGATATTTTTGTTATAATTATTTGTGACTTCTTTTCTCTTCTCATAAAATGCATACACTTACAACAGGACTTTGCTTTTTAAAGATCATCTAAAGACTAAAATTAAATGTATCCCTGTATTAAGGAAGCCCCCTCACACACACTTAGATGGATTATAAATCTATCAGTGAGAATTATTGTTCAAGTTTACAGACAGTCTTAAAGTGGAAGTGGTGGCCAATGAAACATAAACTTGTCTTATCATCATTAAACTAGATACATGTATTATTAATAATATTTGAGGGATAAAAGAGTGGTCCCCAGCAGTCTGGCCTCCAACAGGAGGAACTGACCACATGCACAGCTCCGAGAAAACTTGCCACAGCCCTGTCCACCACCCTCCTCATCACATCAGATGAGGAGCAGAGCTTCATCGTACAGAAATGCTGATGGGGCAAACCCCCCAGCAATCCTGCCTTGTCATTCAGCTCCACTGGGACCCAGTCCCCTGAGGGAACCAGAGCTGGGGCTGCTGCTCTTAGTCCCCAGCTGCAGACTCATCTGCTGGCAAAGTAAGACGGGGGCAAAGGTCCCTCCACCCTGGGACACCACCCTGGTATCACATCCCAGCCCATGTTTAGGTCAGGCAATGGGTGGATGTTCTATAATCACGCTGTTCAACAGCCCTCAGGACCTACAGGACAGAGTCTTTCTTCCAGGACTTGAATAGACTTGGTTTGGGTAGACTTCTGGGTCTTCCCAGGAGTACATGGACGACCAGAGTCCCACACATCTGCTGCTGTCCCCGTCACCAAGATTTCTTCCCAGGATGCTGCCCTGGCAGGTCTGCTGTGTGTGCCGTCTAGCTATGTGATTTGTTGGCGTGATAACAATGACAACAGGTAACAGCTTACTATAGAAGAACTATTTAGAGGGCTAAAGACTGTTAGCCTTCACAACAACCCAAAGAAGTAACAAAATTATCTTTATTTAAGAGATAGAAATTGAGGACAAAAGAATGAACTTGACCTTATCTACTTCGATAATAACTGATGGGGGTCAGATTTTAAACTCATATTGGACCTCAAAGCCTTTACTCTGAGTCTATATAGTATTATTTCAATTATTCAAGCTATTGAAATAGAGAAAACTTAACTACCTTGTTAAACAAGTTCTAAACCATACTTATTTCACTGTTGACAAAACAGAATTTACTGCAGTGGCTGAAACTTCACAGAGTGCTGGCGGAGGTCAAGTGTTCAAACTTGCCTTGAAAGCAAAGAGAGGCAGGTGCTGCCTCTAGCATTTGTGGGCCTGGAGCAAGAGAGAAAATGGAGAATGCCATAATACATGTCTAATATCTAAAGTTTATTCATCAAGCTAATAATTCATCAATAAAACATGTTCTGTCCTCCTACCTTGATAAGTGAACCTTAATAGAGTGAAGTCGCTCAGTCGTGTCCGACTCTTTGCGACCCCATGGACTGTAAGCTACCATGCTCCTCCATCCATGGGATTTTCCAGGCAAGAGTGCTGGAGTGGGTTGCCATTTCCTTCTCCAGGGGATCTTCCTGATCCAGGGATCGAACCCGGGTCTCCTGCATTGTAGGCAGATGCTTTACTATCTGAGCTACCAGGGAAGCCCTGAACCTTAATAGATATGGAATCTATATATATATATGTATATATGTGTGTGTGTGTGTGTGTATATATATATATATATACATACACACATATGTACACTTGTAATACAGCTTTGCTTTTTTAAACGACTGCAAATCAGCAAAGTATCAAAGATAGCTTAGTCGAATTATTATTATTTTGAATTATTTATTTATTTTTGGCTGCGTGAGGACTTTCTCTGGCTGCAGTGGGTGGGCATCTCATCTCAGTGGCCTCTCTTGTGCAGGAGCAGGAGCTCTAGAGCGCGTGGGCTCAGTAATGGTGGCCGTATAGGCTCAGTTGCCCCATGGCATGTGGGATCTTCCCAGACCAGGGACTGAACCCGTGTTCCCTGCATTGGCAGGCATATTCTTAACCACTGGGCCATCAGGGAAGTCCTTGAATTATTATTGATCTTGTCTGAATGCTCTCTTTAGGCCTGTTGTGCTGGAACAAATAATAAAATTAAGAGATACACAATTCATTAAATATTAAATGTTTTTGATAAAATTTACTTTTGCCTTCATTTCAGTCTATATATTGATATTTTATAATCAATATTTTCACATAATTTGGGTCCTATTTATAGCAACAACAGACTAGCCATTCTTTCTCAAGACACTGTAGCTCTTTGATAGATTATATTAATTTCTACTCACAGAATCTTCATTTTTCTGAAAGTTGCACCTGAACTTTTTATGACATTTTAAAGGCATTCCTTATATTTGGAAATTAACCATGAATTTTACAAATCACTTTTAAACACTATAATGAGATCATATATAATAAATTATCACAGAAGTTATTGCAAAATATTTTAAATGTAGCATATAAATTACTCTCAGCTATACAGCAATTTTACCCCTTCTTAAAGCAATAACCAGGTCCACACAGTATTTAAGTTCTGCTTTAAATTTTTGCAATATCAGGATTATTTTGAAATTTTAAATGTAGTACATTGCTAATTTTTTTTTCAGCTCTCTCTTCAGTCATGGCTATACTTGATCTACAATGTCTGGAAAACAGTCTTTCTAGAAATCTGTTTGGGAATTGTTTGTATATGAATCTTATTCACAGTCATGAAAATATTTCCATGACCTTAGTTCTCCTACACATTTTAAGGAATGTCTCTTGTTTTATATGCAGTTTCTTATTATACAGTTTAGGGTGAAATGCTTTTCTAAATTAAAAAATATAATAATCACTTGCAAACTTAAATAGCTGTTTTGGTTTTTCCATATCCAGTAACTGTGAAAAGAACAAATTCAAAATTATTTTTATTATCTGTGAAAGCCCATGATTCACTTTTTGCAAATTTTTTGTTTAGCTTAATTCTTCTAGTGCATCTTGTGTCTGTTCTACAGAGTCTAATTGCGTTATCAGTTTTGAGTTGACATTTTCTTATATACTGGACAGTTCTTGGGAAGAAAACTGGCAGGGAGGAAGCCAAAGGAATAAACACCTTGACCTCCCTCTCTTCCCTCTTGCTGATAACCTGCTCTGCCTTCCCACTGGCCAAATCCAAGGAAAGCCAGAAAGGTCACATAGAAGGTGTTGGTTACAACACTGAAATCCATCTCAAAGATTTGGTTGGTGTGTCCATTCCCAGTGGCTGCAGGTGTTTCTGATAAAGGCTTACCCCTGCTCCCTTCTTAAAGGGTTTACCCTTAGGTGATTGAGGTCACCTTACCTAGAGGCACCTGGGAATTACACACCCTCTATGACTGACTGGGGAAGTGGTACACAAAGCCTGCTCCCAGGCCTCAAGGTTGAAAAGATCCTGTGTCATCATATATGCTCCAGTGCTCCCCCTGGGATCATATCAAGCTAGATTTCACATGAAACCACGTTCTTATGAGACTCCTCATTCCCCATCTGCCCCACACCCCTACTCTAGAGAAATGGACATAAGAAAGTTGTTCAGTTGCTCAGTCATGTCCAACTCTTTGCAACCCCATGCACTGCAGCATGCCAGGCTTCCCTGTCCACTATCTCCCAGAGTTTGCTCAAACTCATGCCTGTTGAGTCAGTGACGCCATCAAAATGAATGAAGTCATAAAAATCAAGCCCTGGGGCAGAGAGCAGGGTGGAGAAGGATGGAGAACAGATCTGAAGACCTACCAACGGGAGCTATCGGGCACACTGGAACATCAAGCAGCTGTGCCCACCCCAAAACACACTACCCCACTCTTCCTTACTAACAGATCCTGACTACGTTTGAGAGTAAAATCTCCTCTCCTACTCTCCATATCCCCTGAAGCTAGGGATGGCCATGTATCCCAATCAGGCCAGTGAGATGTAAGTAGAAGTCTTAGGACAGACTGTCTCTTCCTTCCTAATTAGAAAGACAGAGATACATGCAGAGAAAGACATTTTGCCCTTTTCTCCTGCCCCTTCTTCAAGGCTGAGACTTGAAGCCTGAAGCCTGGAAGAGCAATAGCCATCTGGTGATCATGATCTGAAAACTACGAGGACAAAAGACAGTGTTAAGATCTCAATGGAATGAGATTCCGGGTCCTTGTGGTGCCGATCTGGACTGCCTACCCCCAGGCTTCTGGTTGTGCAAGAAAAGTAAAACCTCTCCTTTTAACACCACTCTTAGATTTTCTGTTATTTGCGGCTAAACTCATTCCTGCTACAGCAGCCACTAAAAGAACAGAGCTATACCAGAGACTCAAAGTTTCATCTTAGCAGAGTAGCACCCATCTATAACATAATAGCTCTTACCACTGAGCATTTAGTCTATTTTAGTGCACCCTGGGCAGTGGAAAATAAAGGCAGGCAGTCTGGCAGGACAGATCCATGTTTTAATCACACACAGAGTCATGATTCTGCAACCGCTCAGCACGCAGGACGATTTTAACAGGTGCAGGAAAATTAGCCAAATGGAAAAGGGCTGAGGCTGAAGGCAGTTCTCTGTGTCATCCAAAAATGTGTCTGGGAATTACTGACCAGTGGAAATGCATGGCTCTGGTTTCAAATCTTGCCCCAAGATTTGAGTCTTGTCACAACAAAGTATCCAAGTGCTTTTTCGGCTGATATTACACATACTCTCCAGGAGGAATAGTTTTCTGGGTCAAGTCACATTTATAGTATATGGACACAGACATAAGTGCCTTATTTAAATAGCAATGAACCATGTGATAAGTGCTAATACTTCTGACAAGTGTTAAAACTGAGGATCTATTTTTTTAAAAGCCTTGTGGGTAACATCTTTCTTCATGTGTTATATACATAATTTTATAGTCAAATACCAGGAACAATAGCTCTGGGCTTGAACTGAATAATTTGAGAATAGGCGGATTATGAGAAGTAACTAAGTAACAGGAGCCCAAACCAATTTTGTCACATCCTGTACTGATGTGCAAAAGAGACTTTTCATAGTTTTCTGTCTGAGACAATAAAACATTGTTTGGCCCCCTGAAAGATGCTGTAGAAGATGTTTTTATGAGCCCTGTTAATACCAGACATGGACCATCAGTATACACATTACACATAGACACAAATACAAACACACACATACACCACGCTGGTAATCATCCCTCTATATTCATTCACTTCTTTTGTAGTTTGAACCTAGTGTTCCTTCTAGCTTTGAACATGAAGCCCATAGTTGGAAACCAAACTCAGCCGAGACTTAAATGGAAGAGAATCAGTGCTAAATGATGTAAGAAGCTTTATTTCTGGAGATCATAATTTATGGATGTAAAATATTCCTAGGAGAAAATTTAAAGTCTGTTCTTGCCAATGACAAAAACAATAAGTCTGACTAAATTTGATTGGCTTGTGAATCAAAACACATTTGACTGGTGTGTTTAATACAATAATGACCACATGGAAAAGTAATTTGTGAAGAAACACTCATTTTAGACAAGAAATGGTCGAGGTAGCTTTCAGGCCCTCTAAAATTCATCTCAAGTCTGGAGTGGCTGGCCACTTCATTGCTAATTTATTCATTCAAAATAGGTAATGACATTTGCTACATGATCAACCAAGTACAGGAATTTTAAAGACATAAATGGCAAAGTTCCTCATTTTAATAACAGAGACAAATCTATAAGGGAAAAATTACAGCTATAAACACATGCATACAACACACACACACACACAACAGGGTTGTGACATCATACAACCCCAGCGGGAAATGGGAAAAAAGAATGTCAGGAAAAAACTTCACAGAAATATTTGGGCAGAATATTGGACAACCAGTGAGAGTCTGTCCACTTAAAACTGAAAGTAAGAAGAGAATACCAAATAAAAGGCATCACATAGACTATAAAAATGAACACAGGGGCAATTGTAAGCCCAAGTCTGTAAAGACAGAATGAGGCTTGATCATTACAGCTCTTGTCTGGCACAAGAGGATTTGGATTTTAATGGTCATAGGAGCCCAAAGAAGGATTTTAAGCATGTAACATGAGGAGATATATATTTTATGAACCACATTTATGTGGTTATACTGGAAGAGAGGGAGAGTTGGGACACTGAGATAATGTGCAGTATAAAAGAAATGGAGAGAAACTGGACTAAAACAGTGACTCAGCTAACAGAATTGACAGTTCTTAAGGCAACCCACTCCAGTACTCTTGCCTGGAGAATCCCAGGGACAGAGGAGCCTAGTGGGCTGCCGTCTATGGGGTCGCACAGAGTCGGACACAACTGAAGCGACTTAGCAGCAGCAGCAAGAGATACTTAGATGTGGAAATGGGTGAAAAAGAAAAACTGATAACATTTATTAGTTGTTTTTTTTTTTTTTTACTTTAGAGATTTAGGTGGATCATATGGCATTCAATAATATAGGAAATATAAAAAAGAACAGATACATGGAACAGAGTGAATAAGATAGCTCAAAAATGGTCATATAGAACACACTGGTAGAATTTTCTAGTGGACATCTGGAAATACAGATATGAATTTCAAAAGAAAGGTAGAAAAGCAAAGTCACTGAGAGTAAGACTAGAATTTAAAGCAAAAATACTGGATACAATCTCTCATGGGAAGCATTATGGAAAAAAGAAAAGAATTAAAGATGGGTTCTTAGAAAATATTTCATTTAAGGTCACACAAGAGATGAGATAGGGCTTCCCTGATAGCTCATTTGGTAAAGTATCCACCTGCCATGCAAGAGACTTCGGTTCAATTTCTGGATCAGGGAGATCCTCTGGAGACGGGATACGCTACCCACTCCAGTATTCTTGGGCTTCCCTTGTGGTTCAGCTGGTAAAGAACCCGCCCGCAATGCAGGAGACCTGGGTTCGATCCCTGGGTTGGGAAGATCCCCTGGAGAAGGGAATGGCTACCCACTCCAATATTCTGGCCTGGAGAATTCCATGGACTATACAGTCCATGGAGTCGCAAAGAGGCAGACATGACTGAGCAACTTTCACTTTCAAGAGATGAGAGAATGCTAATTTTAATTCCAATACTTACACCCAACTTACTCATTTCTCATTTTGTGTACATTTGTTATATATTTGGATTTTTCACTTAAGATTCAATTCAATTGACCAGTTTAACAGAAAAAAAAATACTGAATTTGAACACCATTTCGATAAGTTGTACTAAATATTTTCAGATGAGTCTCAATATGAACATATATTGTGCATATTGTCTTGCATTTGTATCAAGAGTTCTAATCATTTTGAAAGATAGAATAATCTACCTAGTAACTTTAGGAAAATATCTTTGTAAAAACTCCCCAAACTATTCCAGAACTACAAAACATAATGTTAAACAACTCTCCAGAGTGATCAGATCCAATATTACAAATTCAAGGATAAAAACTTGGCAATCTGCCTAGAGGAATATAAAGAATATATAAATCTGTCTATGAGAAAGAAGACATGTTTAGGTATGTAGGTTTCAAGGAATATTGCCACTGGGTTAATAGACTTTCAGATTTTTAATTTTCTAAGAATCTTAAAAGAGATTGGATATTTAGAAACAGCAGCCTTCCTATCTGGAGAATACTGAGAACAACAGCAATAAAAGACAGTGTCCCATCTGTTAATTGCAAAAGGAAATTTTAACTGAAATGGCTACTTTATATATATGACACCAAGAAGTTTAACTAAATTAACCAACTGATCTAAGATAATGTAGCTTTGTCCTTGACAGGCTGCAATAGATGAGTAAAATTAACTACAGTCCCAGTTTTGCTTTTTCACTCTTACAGTAGTAGACTTAAGAACCTTAAGATTAACATGTCTTTTAGCAAGACAGTCTTTAAGCCTTAGCACTTGACACTGTTTTCTCTTCCAAGCATTTTTCTGCCTAAGAAAATGATTTATTTTCTTTTTATATACCTGGTTATACATACCACATTGCCTAATTTGATACAACAACCTATAGCATAGCTAAAATTGATATAGTTTTTCATTTTTAGAGGTAAGAAAACTGAGAAAAATAACACTAAAAATAATATTTCAGAATTCCCTGGCAGTCCCGTAGTTAGGACTCCACACTTCCACTGCTCAGGGCTGGAGTTCAATCTCTGGTCAGGGAACTAAGATCCTGAAAGCTGTGTGGTGTGGCCAAAAATAAAATAAAATAATCATGATAATACTAAATGTTAGAACTAATAATTTTTCAAAACTCAAGCACATTGCAAATGCTGTGCTATAAATATTTCTTTACTAAGCTGTCAAATCTTCACAGCCAACTATGATGCTAATACCAACTTTACTTTCATTTTCCAGAAGAAGAAACTGAGTTTTATAGAGGTTTGGGAACTTTCCCAAGGTCACAGAGCTAGTGAGTGTTAGAAATGGAACTCCACTAGATTCATCAGACGTTAAATTCCACATTCTCAACCGCTGTTCTGCTTTCTGGCCACAAAAAGTCTTTGGAGAATTTTTTTTCGAGAAAGAGTAGTTCAGGAAAAGTAGAGAATCCAGATTGTGCTGCAACAGTGAATCATGTCGAGGCATAGAACTACTAAACAGGACGACCGGGATTGAATCCAGTTCATGACTCCAAATTGTGGGACCGTGAATTCAGATCTTTGCAAAGTATCCTAAACACTGACACAGCTGTTACGCAGATGACTGAGTTCACAGGCGCTCGTTAAGTCCTTCAGTTAGAACAGTAACTACTAACTTTGGATTTTAAACTTCCACATCATTTTATGATTATCTATGCTGACACCTAGACTAGTTGAATTTATTTGACACTGATGTAGATTCTATGTGTAATTGAAGAACAATTGGCAAAATCTCACTTGGATACTAAACTTAGAAGCATTATGACAATATTGATAATGTCTACTGAGTGTTTCTTATGTTCCAGGCACTGAGCTATATTATTTGCAAAACTTTATTTAATCATAAACCTCCCTGGGTATTACATTTTAAGTGTATTTTTTTATATGTTGAAATTTCAAGAGCCATCAGGTTTTCAAGGGAATGAATTTTCAGGAAATGAAATAGGGCTTCAAGTGTCAATAAAACATCTAAGAGTTTTCCAGAAGCAATAGATGGTTGTTTTCCAACAGAGCCCAGTGAGACCAAATTGCTGCATGATGAAAATGTATTCTTAACCTCCCTAGACTTGGGAGGTGACTAGTGCAGTGACATGCTCGGCGGAATGGCTTAGCCAGGCCTTTCCTGGACAGGGTGCATTTTAGCCAGGTGCTGGCCGCACTCTTCAGCCAGAGCTACATTTTCAGTCCAGGGAGCCCAGGAAACAGTGTGCCTTTAGGGAAGTCCACTACAAAGTCAAGAGTCTTACATTTTGAAAACTATCACAAAACAATACCATTATACGGAACAAAGAGAAAACATTAGAACTCAGTCTTATTACAAGACCCAAAGTCATAGAAAGGTACAGAGTTAACTGCCTGTTTTTATTCAGTACACAACTGAATATCTGAAAAAATCAGTTCGCTTACTTAGTAGTTATAGATGTTGAGGAGTAACAGCTTCTAAAGGCTTCCCAGGTGGTGCTAGCGGTGAAGGACCCATCTGCCAATGCAAGAGAGGTAAGAGGCAAGGGTTTGATCCCTGGAATCTCAGGAAGATTCTCTGGAGGAAGAAGAAACTTCCCTGGTGGCTCAGACTGTAAAGCATCTGCCTACAGTGTGGGAGATCTGGGTTCAATTCCCTGGAGAAGGAAATGGCAACCCACTCCAGTATCCGTGCCTAGAAAATCCCGTGGACAGAGGAGCCTGGTGGGTCGCATGGGGTTGCAAAGAGTCGGACACAACTGAACGGCTTCACTTCCATTTTTTTCTCTGGAGGAGGGCATGCCAACCAACTCCGGTATTCTTGCCTGGAGAATCCCATGTACAGAGGAGTGTGGCAGGCTACAGTCCACAGGGTCACAGAGAGTCGGACAAGACTGAAGTGATTTAGCACAGCATAGCACAGCACAATAGCTTCTTACATGAATAATAAAAATAGAGGAAAACAATAGAATGGGAAAGACTAGCGATCTCTTCAAGAAAACTGGAGGTACCAAAGGTATATTCCATGCAAGGATGGGCACAATAAAAGAAAGAGACGGCAAGGACCTAAGAGAAGCAGAAGAGATTAAGAAGAGGTGGCAAGAATATACAGAAGAACTATACAAAAATAGTCTTAATGACCTGGATAACCAGGATGGTGTGAGCACTCACCTAGTACCAGACATACTGGAGTGCAAGTCAAGTGCGCCTTAGGAAACATTACTATGAACAAAGTTAGTGGAGGTGATAGAATTCCAGCCAAGTTATTTCAAATCCCAAAGGATGATGCTGTTAAGTGCTGTACTCAATATGCCAGCAAATTTGGAAAAGTCAGCAGTGGCCACAGGACTGGAAAAGGTCTGTCTTTATTGCAATCCCAAAGAAGGGCAATGCCAAAGAATGTTCAAACTATCACACAAATGTGCTCATCTCATATGCTAGCAAGATAAGGCTCAAAGTCCTTCAAGTTAGGCTTCAGCTGTATGTGAACCAAGAACTTCCAGACATACAAGCTGGATTTAGAAGAGGCAGAGGAACCAGAGATCTGTTGGTTCAGAAAGAAAGTGAGGGAATTCCAGAAAAAATATCTACTTCTGCCTCATTGACTACACTCAAGCCTTTGACTGTGTGACTCACAATAAAACTGGAAAATTCTGAAAAAGATGGGAATAACAGATCACCTTACCTGCTTCCTGAGAAACCTGTACACAGGACAAGAAGCAACAGTTAGAACCAGACATGGAACAACAGACTGGTTCAAAATTGAGAAATGAGTTCGCCAAGGCTGTATATTGTCCCCCTGATTATTTAACTTAAATGCAGAGTACTTCATGTGAAATGCCAGGTTGGCTGAAGCACAAGCTAGAATCAAGATTGCTGGAAGAAATAGCAACAGCTTCAGATATGCAAATGATACCCCTCTAATGGCAGAAAGCAAAGAGAAACAAAAGACTCTCTTGATGAGGGTGAAAGAAGAGAGTGCAAAAAAACTGGCTTAAAACTCAACATTCAAAAAACTAAAATCATGGCATCCAGTCCCATCATACCATGGCAAATAGATGGGGTAACAATGGAAACAGTGACAGATTTCATTTTCTTGGTCTCCAAAATGACTGCTGATGGTGACTGTGGCCATGAAATTAAACAATGCTTGTTCCTTGGAAGGAAAGCTATGACAAACCTAGACAGCGTATTAAAAAGCAGAGACATCACTGTGCCAACAAAGGTCTGTATAGTCAAAGTTAGTTTTCCAGCAGCCATGTATGGATGTGACAGCTAGGCCATAAAGAAGTCCGAGTGTCGAAGAATTGATGCTTTCAAATTGTGGTGCTGGAGAAGACTCTTGAGAGTCTCTTGGACAGCAATGAGATCAAACAAAAGGAATCCTAAATGAATCCAGTCAATCCTAAAGGAACTCAACCCTGAATATTCCTCAAAAGGACTGATGCCAAAGCTGAAGCTCCAATACTTTGGCCACCTGATGTGAAGAGCCGGCTTACTGGGCAAGAGGAGAAGGGGACAACAGAGGATGAGATGGTTGGATAGCATCAGTGACACAATGGACATAAGTTTGAGCAAACTCCTGTAGACAGTGAAGGACATGGACGCCTAGCATACCACAGACCGCGGGGTCAGATGTGACTTAGCAACCAAACAACAACAGCTTCTACATCAGAATAATACTGTTACTTTGCTAAGTGTACATGAGCATACTATTCCAGGGATTTTTTTTTCCCTTGACAGCTAAATTAACTCATTTGAAATGTAGCATACTAAATAATTCCTTCCAAGAAGTAACGGGCAATCATTTCTTTTTCAAGTCTGATTTAAATTCCCTCTGCCTACACACATTTTATATCTGTGTCTAAATATTATGTATCCATTTCTGATCATTGAACAGATCACAGACCCTGCATAACCCATCTCCAGGAGCAGGTAAACCCCATGAACAACAGTTTTCTTCTTGCACAGCTCCAAGGGGCACCATGTAAATGCATCCCGCCAGTGGCTGCGTTCTGAGTGATACTGTACACAGACTATGTGAATACGTCTGCTTCCAACAAACTGGACAACAAGATCTTACTCTCATCTGGTGAAAGAAGAATCATCTAATGAAAGCAGGTCTTTGTTGTAAGTGAATTGCAGAACCACCTTATTGTCAGAACACCCTGTAACCAGTTAGCAATCCCAGGGAGGACTCCAACTACATGGAGGATGGCAAAGATCATCACTATGCTGACTACTAGGAACAGAAGTCCAAACACTTCTGTCCATTGTGTACTGATATTGAAGTCGCCCAGGAAAACACAACACAGTCAAGCAAGGCTTTACTTCAAAGATGAGAGGCAGAGCAAGATTAGCTCCAATAATGGGCATCCCCTATGGTCGGAGGGGGGGGGTCTCTCCCTGTAACAACTGGTCCACTTAACTCCTCTCAAGCCACAGTGGAAGGACCCCACTCGGTCCCCTTGGAGGACAGTATAGCAGTAGGCTTGTGGACTGACACAGACACTTAAGTAGAAACAGGAGCATACACTGAGCTTGAAAACAGGGAAGGATATTCACACAGGAGGCCACAAGTCCAGCGCAGGCTGTGTGAACCCTTTATGTCTTGGTGAGGAAGTGTTTGAGCCCCTCCGTCCGTTTCTATGTGGCTTTGTTGGTGGTGGTGTTACTGTTTAGTTGCCAAGTTGAATCCGACTCTTTTGGGAACTCGTGGTTGTAGCCCGCCAGTCTCCTCTGTCCGTGGGATTTCCCAAGCAAGAATACTGGAGTGGGGTAGAAGTTCCTCCTCCAGGGGACCTTCCCAATTCAGGAATCGAACCCGCATGTCTTGTGTCTCCTGCAATGGCAGGTGGATTCTTTACCACAAGCAAACGTGGGAAGCCCCTTAAGTGGCCTGAAAGTAAAGTGAAGTTGCTCAGTTGTGTCTGACTCTTTGTGACCCCATGGACTGTAGCCTACCAGGCTCCTCAGTCCATCGAATTTTCCAGGCAAGAGTTCTGGAGTGGGTTGCCATTTCCTTCTCCAGGGGATCTTCCCAACCCAGGGGTCAAACCCGGGTCTTCCGCATTCCAGGCAGACGCTTACCATCCGAGCCACGAGGGAAGCCCCTACCTTATGTGGCCTAGTAGGGGTCAACAAGACTGCATGCCAGACTGCCCTTCCCAACACAGCTCAACCCCAGCCTATCTATCATCATGGCCTCCCCATCCCAAACGACCTCCTTAGGAGAGGAGAGAAATGAGATTTCCTGAGGGATCTTCTCCTACCTTATCCTCACCCTCACTATCTCATATTCTAATCCAGGTGCCCCGGGGCCTGCTCTCTGTCTGGAGACTGATTAGTCAGGTTTGCTGTCCAGGGGATTCTTCTATGGCGTTGGGCACTGGAGCAGAATCTCAGAGACCAGCAGACAAAGGCAGGTTCCAAGGACGGTGGCAGTTAAACAAGGTCAGGAGCATTGAATCTCAGTCACCATTTGCTCCATCGGCAGAGTGGAGCTTCGCTTCAACGATGAGGACAGACACAGTTGCCTCTGCTGCTGCAGTCTCTCCAAGCCCACTTCTGTGGCCATTTCCCTGGCCAGTGCACGGACCAGCCCTCCACCGTGGGGGGAGGACGGGCCGGGGGTGCCAGGGGCCTCTGCCAGCACTTTGCTGAGGCTTCAGACAAGTGACAGAAATAAAAACCCAACGTGAAACGCTATCATACTTGTTAGAGTTGGTTACTGTGCATTCCCCTAGTCTGAAAGTATTACAAGCTAGGTAGCAGGTTTATGAAAATTATTTAGCTGGCTTATGAATTGATTTGACATTTATTTTTACTCAGATATATGTGGGAAAAATGAGGAAAAACAGCAACAGTGATTTTCTGTCATAAAGAAAATAAAAACCAGGGTCAGAAATGAACAGAGTATCTAAACTCAGTTTAATACTCAGAAGTAAAGACTGTGAGCTTTTAACCTTAGTTAACTTATAATGAACCTGTGAAAGTAGCACTACCTGACCTTTGGATTCTGAGACATTCAGTGTCTTTCTAATAGAGTCCTCCTCTTCTTAACTTCGTTTGAATGAGATTTATTATTTGCTAGCAAAAGAATACCAACTAACAAACTGAGACAATGACATTTGCCTTGCAGATTTCTAATAAGGTTTGGGTTATTTGGGGGGAAGAAATTGGCACAGTTAGGCATTCCATAAATGGTGCCTGTTATTAGATAGGGTAAATTGATTATCTGAGATTTACCTGGTTTATCTTTTCACATTTCATCCTCCGACGAAAGAAAGGCAAAGGTTATCCTTTCACACTGGAATCACAGAAGGCATGATGGATCAAGGGAGAGGAAGGGGGCATCGACAGAGAAGTAAAATCAATGCTGGTGGTCAAAAGGTGACCGATGTTGAAACTCCATCACGCTCACATCTTAGTTATCTTGCCATGTTAACCCCAGATGTAGATCTTCACCAAGACATGGTAGCAAGCTGAGAGTTTACTTCTAAGAAAAATACTGATTTCACAAAGGATCCTTTTTAACTTCAAAAAAAAGAAATTTTCAGTCAATTTCTAAGAAAAATGTTGATCTTTGTTAAAGGTCAGAGTGATTAGCAATCTAATAATAAACAATCTAGTAATCAACATTTCAGAGATAAGACTATCCCATAATATTTTTCGGCCAGCCTTGTTGAAAATAACTGAACAGTATTTCTGATTATATTTCATTTTCTTCCATTGATTTAAATGATTGAAGGGTTAAACTATATTTTGCAAAAACACGAAATTAGAAATCAGATATCTAAACACAAAAAGAGCTATTAATATATAACCGTATTATATTTGACTATATATGGGTCTTAGTGTATAATTAGACTGATCAGAGTAATATAGTTTAATTATGTATATTAAAATATAGTCCATTTAAATATGCTCATAAGAATCAGTTCCAATTGTCACCCTGAAAACTGTCTTTCCTGTTTGGGAAAAATGTATCAAATAATACAGCCAACAGGGAAAAATAATGTCTGGTGAACCAAAGTAGTGTAACAGACAAATGCTTTTTTGATCTCTGTCACACATTTTCATTATAGTCATGTAGACATTTGTGGTTTAATTGTTACGGCAAAAGCACCTTTATACTAAAAGGTTGAAGAGTAAATGTAGATGTGCTTTTAAATCTTAACAGCTGAAGGCTTTTTACCGAAAGTAGAATTGTATGACTGGCATCTATAGTTCCTTTAAAAAAATCTTTCATGTTCTAAAAAAGAAGTAAACAAAATGTCTGGCTTTTTTGAAAATACACAAGCTACACTAGAAACGACTCGCTGGAGTTTACCTTTAATATCATTTCTAATCAGTAGAGGGCGCCCTCGTCTATACAAGACACGCATTACAAATGCAGTCTGTCCACGCAGCCAGTCAGACGTCGTGCACCCGCATGCACACACTCTTACACACACCATCCAGATTAATAAAGCTGTCATTTTTCATTGTTTTCAAATCACCTTTAATATCAGTTGATTTTAACGTTTGGGGAAAGGAACGCATAGGCAGCACCCACTGGCAATATGTTAGAACATTTCTCTACCTAAAAATACTGATAGGTGTTTACAAGTTTCCTTCATTTCACTGTGACATTCCTCAGCTCTGATGTGCATTTGGCTGCTTTCCTGAATTCACACATCTCTGTTTGCTCATGTGCTTGTGCATTTTGCAGAAGTGTCACTACCCAAGCTTTGCAAAATAACTAACTAAATCTTCTAAGTGATGCTGCTGAGGCTGTGTCTTTATTATGCCCTCCAAAACTTGAGAGTCAGGAAAACAAAAAACCTGTCCAACTAGTGATGTTTGCTTTTGATAGAAATCCCTGAGCCCAGCTGTATTTTTCTCCCACTGAAAAATAGATGAAGACATCCTAACTGGGTTGACTTTTATTTAGGAGGTTTAATTTTTTTTTTTTCTCTCCTTGGCCTGTAGGCTAGCTGATTCACTGATCCATAACGAAAATGCCAAAACTATGAAAACCCCACTGAGGCATAAATTTGTAACAGAAAGGGAATTTCTGGCAGGGTTGGAATAATCTCGGGCTGCATCCCCAGGCCACTTTTTGTGATATAGTTAAAAACTGGCTGTGCTGACAATGGAATCAACTGTTTAAACATCTTGCTGATTGTTGTCATGGCCCAATAGATGCTTAAAAGCATTGGTTTTCATGGACTGCTGGTGGAAAACTCTTATATCCAGCTGATCCTAGGTTATGACTCATATATTTTCTCACCAGCCAGATCCAAAAATTCACTTGCATGCTCTTAGACAGACAGAATAGAGCCCATTTCTCCTGCTTTTTTGTTGAACCACCCAGGCTTTGAAACCTTTCCTGCTCATTCTTGCTTCCAAGTACAACTGATTGTTTCTCTCTCCTTTGTGACCCTCCCAGGCTATCTACCTCTGTGATAATTTCACTTGCTGTTTGGGGTGTCTTATATTTCCACTGGCCACTTTAGCATGGAGTTTAAAAACAGGAGCATTTTGATAATAATATGCTGTTTCATGCCCTCTAACTCCAATTACTCTTGCCAAAGTCAAACCTGGGAAATGCTTTATCCCATCACTTAAATATTTCTGGTCGTTTCCAAAGATATCTGTCTCACATACTGATGAAAACAGTCAGAGCTCTGATAATCAATGGATACTGTCACCCCTTCAGTTCAGGATTAGCAGAAACTCTACTATGTCAGGGCTGCCCTGCTGGCTCAGACAGTAAGAAGTTCGCCTGCAACGCAGGAGACCTGGGTTCGATCCCTAGGTTGGGAAGATCCCCTGGAGGAGGAAATGGCAACCAGTCCAGTATTCTTGCTTGGAAAATCCCATGGATGGAGGAGCCTGGCAGGCTACAGTACACAGAGTCTCAAAGAGCCAGACATGACTGAGCAACTTCACTTTCTTTCTTTCTATTGTGCCAGAGATCTAAACCTTGCTTGGTTATTCAGATGGGCTGTCAGTGAAGCCCATACTTTGATCCTCTTCTCTCTAAAGCCTGTGTTGCTCCCTCAACTGATTACCAAACTGGAGTGGGAAGAAAGTGAACATGACTAATCATAATTATCAATTATCGCACCTCCCCGGCCTCTGTAGCTATGTAATACTATCCTCAGGGAGAAATGAAGGTTCAGAGTTAGTAAGTGGCAGTCCCAGCATTCAAATCCGGGTCTTCTTAACTCTAAATTCTGTCCTTGTTTCACAATTCTTATAATATGAGATAAGAAATTTATCTTTGCAAAACAAGGATTCATAGCTAGATGAGTATGCCTTTGCTTACAAAACATGAGATAAAATATAATGACTTTATAGACTGAGATGAGGCCAATCTCAAGATATAATTCTAAACAAAGCCCAAGCTCTTTGTTTGGCATTCAAAGTCACTCATTCTTTATGACCACCATCCCCTTCTGCACACGCCTGTGTTCTGATGGATGTTTGTTTACTCAGTAAGGCATGCCAAGTCCTAGCTCTGGGCCTTCGATTCATGCTGGTCCTCTCACATTCCCTTCATTCTAACTCCTCTTCAACCATTTGATTTTCACTCATACTTCAGGATCTTGCTCTTAAAGAACTCCTCCATTTACCTTCGGCTTTCTTTGCTGTTCTTGAACAGCTATTGTTATAAACATCTTATTTTGCATTATACATAGCCTCATATTGTTTGGGAATTTTGCAAATGCATATGCCATCTTCAGTTTCTCTGGTGGCTCATTGGTGAAGAATCCACCTGCCAATGCGTGAGACATGGGTTGGATCCCTGGACTGGGAAGATTCCCTGTAGAAGGAAATGGCAACCCACTCCAGCACTCTTGCCTGAGAAATCCCATGGGCAGAGGAACTTGGCGGGCTACAGTCCATGGAGTCACAAAAGAGTCAGACATGACTTAGCAACTAAACAACAACAGTGATGCCATTTTCACATGCCTGGATAGTAATTTCTTGAGATAAACTGTCTTCACTATATATGGAGCTATTAAGTGACTTTACTGATACCAGATATAGGTAGCCCAATCTCATAATTTCAGATGGTTTTATTGTATGACAGGCAAATGATCCCTCCTCACCTCAAAACTACTCAAGCTCTAGAAATCATCATATATCTTGAAGTAATGTATCTCATCCCTGTCATTTCTTCTCCAAACCATAAAAAAATAAGGGTGTTTTTTCTAAAAATTTGATCTTGGGATGGAAAAGAGGAGGATGAAGAGAAAATGTATACTTTTTTTAGACTTTTTGTATTTTCAGAGAATGTTTTACTGATAAAATTTTGATCTGTGGTAAGACTAAGTTCTCTCTTTTGAATCACCAAGACAGACAACATTGATTGGATTGTTTTCCACTAACAAAGAATATATACCATTCCATTGCTTAGCCAGGGAATATTGACATCAAACATATACCTTTGATCATAGATAAATATCAGTACATGTGTGTAAGTCTTTAGTAAATTATAAATGTCAAAATATCTTGTAAAGTAGTATATAACTGATTCATCAGCCAGAATAACAGCTCTATTTTAAGCTGTAAATATTTAAGCATCAGAACAACCTAGTTTCCCTTTGAAGTCATTTTAAAGCTCTTTCTATAGCTTGGAGACACAATATAAATTATACTGTGTGGAAAAATCATAGAGAAGAAAGAGAATTTCTGATTCTAAGGGAGATGGTAAATAATTTCATGTCATATACCAAATCTGAGTGGTTGGCAGTGGCTATCTCAACTCTAGAGCACTACATTGAGGAAGATTCTGGGGGCTAGGGCCAGGCTCTGCCATGTCATGATTGATTAGTAATGTCTGCCATAAGTACAGAACCATAAAGGAAATCACAAGTGCAATACAGTGCTTTCCCTTGCCTAAGAGGATTCCCTTATAGTCTTATGGGCTCATGAGTCTCAGCCCTTATGGGCTGGATGAAGCACAAGCTGGAATCAAGATTGCCAGGAGAAATATCAATAACCTCAGATATACAGATGACACCACCCTTATGGCAGAAAGTGAAGAAAAACTAAAGAGACTCTTGATGAAAGTGAAAGAGGAGAGTGAAAAAATGGACTTAAAACTCAACATTCAGAAAACTAAGATCATGGCATCTGGTCCCATCACTTCATGGGAAATAGCTGGGGAAACAGTGGAAACAGTGGCTGACTTTATTTTTCTGGGCTCCAAAATCACTGCAGATGGTGACTGCAGTCATGAAATTAAAAGACGCTTATTCCTTGGAAGGAAAGTTATGACCAACCTAGACAGCATATTAAAAAGCAGAGACATTACTTTGTCAACAAAAGTTCATCTAGTCAAAGCTATGGTTTTTCCAGTAGTCATATATGGATGTGAGAGTTGGACTATAAAGAAAGCTGAACATGAAAGAATTGATGCTTTTGAACTGTGGTGTTTGAGAAGACTCTTGAGAGTCCCTTGGCCTGCAAGGACATCAACCCTGAATATTTATTGGAAGGACTGATGCTGAAGCTCCAATAGTTTGGCCACCTGATGTGAAGAGCCGACTCGTTAGGAAGGACCCTGATGCTGGGAAAGATTGAAGGCAGGAGAAGAAGGGAACGACAGAGGATGAGACGGTTGGATGCCATCACTGACTCAATGGACGTGAGTTTGGGCAAGCTCTGGGAGATGGTGACAGACATGGAAGCCTGGCGTGCTGCAATCCATGGGGTTACAAAGAGTCAGACACACCTGAGTGACTGAACAGCGGCAGTTCACAAAACTACATTTTATCAATACCTGTCAATTGCCATGATGTTCAAATATTCCAAGGCCAAATGCTGAGCAACACAGTATATCAGTAAAGCACATGGCTTCTGGAGCCAGACTCTATGGACTGGAATCCGAGCTCTGTCATTTATTAACTCTCCAATTTTGAGAAAGTTATTTAACCTCTTTTACTTCAACATCATTCTCTGTTAAAATAGGGATATTAATAGTGCCTATGACATGGGGGTCATACTTAAGACTGAATGAGTTAGTAACTGTAAAGTGCACAGAATAAAAGCGAATGCACTGAGAATACTGTTTAAGTGTTTATAAAACAAAGGTACACGAAATATAGATTTGAAACTTTTATTAAAATTTGTCAGTATATAATCTGCATTTGAACTCAGGAGAGAGCAATAGGATACCATGATAAAAATGCTCATTGAGGTAATTAACATCACATTTATAAGCATAACATTATCTGCTCTTTCATATCATCTCAATCATTTGGGACAATAACTAGGAATACCATTTTTTTAAAATTCCACTTTATACTTATTTAGAACTTCATGGCAAATTAGTAACAAGGCCAGAATTTATCTTTTTATTCTTTCCAACAAACCCAATTTTAAATTGTGAGTTGGAACTTCTTTTTTAGGTCAAATACATTACAGAACTTGATGCTATCAGAAGTTTATGGCTTTTAAATCTAGAATACATTATGAATTTACTAAAGGACATTTTTCTCCTATTAGAAATCTATAAATCTTTCCATTTTCCAAACACAAACTCATGAAAAAAAAATCTAGTAGAGGCCAAGGTCATTATGCCCCCCTGGTTCTGTTTACCTCAGCACTAAATTTTTAAACTTCTAAGCCAATGTATATTCCACATATAGTCAAGTTTTAAACTAAACAAGTTAAAATAGAAAAGTGAGAACGTCTCCTGCCAGTTCTATTCAGTAGCATGTTAATCAGATTGCAGTAATAAGTATGAAACAATGCATGCAATTAGCAGTGGTTAATTTGAAACTACTTCATGTCAGTTTCTTTCAGAGCAATACGTTAGTAGAGTAATTATTTATTACCCCGAGGACATGATCAATGATCTCCCTCCATAATAACGTCTGCAAGAGAGTAGCATTCTCATGTGCATAAAAGGAAGCTATAGAAACTGACATTTTTTCAGTTAAATAAAAGCAGAGAATTGTTTCTAAGCTATTTCCAACCATTTCATTAATAGTAATATATAAGCAAACTATTCATTACACTTCAGTATTGTTATGGTTACATAATGCTGAGGGGGAAAACAGTACTACTGATTTAAATCCACAAAGCTTATCTTTATTTAGAAAGGGAAAATGACCCGTTTCTAAATGTCATTATAGTCATTAATGGGTATGTGCTAGGTCCTTCCACACACACAATAATTCACTAATCCCTTCGCTGGAGCTTAGAGATGAAATTTATGGGAAGCCCTGAGTAATAACACATGGTCTACACAGTGGAGCCATGGTTGTCCAAAGGCAAGGAAGAGATGCCAGATTAGCCAGGTGGCTTCAATTAGATGATGTGTTTTGAGTAATTGGGAAGGTTGTATTAGAGCTACCATCTTGGCTTTCTGAGTTCACTATATAATGGACAAGAAATCCTTTACATCTTCATATCCAATTAATTTACCTTATTATATAAAATATCTATCACTCTGAGAAGGACCAGAAAAAACTCAACTTTCGGAAATATGCAGTTAGTCTAGAGAGTGGACAGGAGGGAAATACAGAATGGAGTAGGGTGGAAGGAACAATACCACAGGTTGGACCAAGCAGAATTAGTGAGAAAGACACACAGGCCTGAGATGGGGCCTCCATGTTACAGAATTCCAGCAGGCTCCTTTCATTTGGAGAAAGGCACTCTCAGGATTTGGGCAGTTGACAGCCTACACAGCTACACATGTAGAACCCAGCCTGAAATGACCATTCTAGGGTAGAGAAACACTTTATTTAAAACAGGTACATACATTCACCATGACATCTAAGGAAGATACCAACGTCAAAATCCAGTTCAGGTGGGGCCAAAAAAGAGACATGGACAGGTTTTGAAATTCAGGTGAGGCAAGGGTCTAAAAAAATTATTCAGTTGATCTCAGGAATTGGCCATTAAGGGGAGACTTTGTAGTTTCAATAAGGTCAAAGATAAAACTAAACTAACAACATTACCAGTTATGCGCTTTATATTCAGAAAATCAGTGTAGCATAATGTGTAGAAGAAAGAACACAACTACTTTTCAAGAGTACAAAATAAAATAATTTTTGATAAAATAAAAATATTTTACTTTTAAGGACATTGAAAATTTCACATGAGAATTGTGTAGGCAGTGGATTTCTGTTTTAAGTATCCAGCACTTTTTACTTTTTTGGGAACAATATTCCCTTCTTATGAGAGCTGTTCTTCCAGATTTTAATTCTGCTGTGTGTGTGTGTGTGTGTGTGTGTGTGTGTGTGTGCACGCGTGCATGATCACTTGTGTCCAACTCTTCGTTTGTGACCCTTTGGACTGCAGCCCGCCAGGCTCCTCTGTCCATGGGATTCTCCAGGCAAGAATACTAGAGTGGCTTGCCATTTCCTCCTCCTGGGGATATTTGCGACCCAGGGATGGAACCTACCTCTCTGGTGTCTCCTGAATTGCAGGCGGGTTCTTCCTGCACCACCCACTGGATACTGTTTTACTCATTTCATGCTTCTGTCTTAAAAACTTGATGCTGCTGCTCCTCCTGCCAGGAGGTGGGCTGGATGGAGAAGAGAAGACTCAGGCTACTGAACCATATTTTATCACCCTGTGGGAGCTTTATCTGCTCTGTTAGGGAATTTGAATTCTTTTGTGTAATGTTTTGCATTCAAATAAGGAAAGACAGTAGCATCTAGTGTGGAACCCATGAAATGTGAAACCAAGAGCTGTCAGCAGCCATGTTCCCTACTATTAGGAGGCAGTCCGTGGTAGGGCCAAACAGAATTTGCACACGCAGAGCAGAGAAGTTTCTGAAGGCATTCGTCTCTGCTTTTATTGTCCCTGAGATCAGAACCAGCTGAATCCTTGCCCGTCCTGCAGTATATTTAATCAACCCTCCACTGCCATTATAGACTCCAGTTTTCTTCCAAAGAATCCCCTTCTTGCCTTAAGCTTTAGTTTGAACCAAACCTCCGACTAAAGTAGAATATAATGTACTTTGCTTAGCACCAAATACATACTACATTTTCAAAAAAAAAAAAGGAAAAGGAAAAAGGCAACACATTGAACATAAAATCCTACTGAGTTTACAGTTTACAACTCTTTATAGATGAGTACTTAATTGCCTTTTAATTGTTTCAGTTTATATTAGTTGTGTCTTACTAAAATGAGGCAAGGAACTTCTTGACTCTTCAAGGTAAGATAACACATAGTGTACATACCAGCATCTCTGACAACATCTACTATGATTCCGGGTTAAAAACAGTAACCCCAAAAGTATTTACTGTTAATCAATCAAATAATTTGCTTTTTGACTATTCACCTTTAACTTTTTCAGCACTGTGGATTACTACTTAGTGCACTAAAAGTAGTGACTTACTAATAGTGCATCATGAGTCACAAGATTTCATGTAACCCTGGGGGGGCCATTACAACTTTTTCCATCAGGTTGGGCACAATATGGGTATCATTTCATGTGTTACAATTTTGGCAAGAACGATTTCACTTCAGGAAAACTTGATGCATATAAGTGGAATTTTAGGCATATTCTTAATTTATCTACCAACCAATCAACTTAGTAAAACCCAGAGTAACAGTCAAATCTCAGATATCTAAGTAGAAAAGTCCTGAGAGTCAAGTTGTTGAGATCTTTTAGACATCTTGTCTAGCAAATGGGATAAGTACAGTTAGCAGCAATAGAGAAATGTTTCCTATTTGATTTTATTAACTGATTGATATGAATTAATGCATTAGGATATTTGATTGTGTCATAAAATGTGTATATGAGCATCATGATTCAATTTAATGTACCTATTACTGGTTGATGTGCCATTATATTAGGCTAAATTAAAAGAATATTATGGAAAAAATTACAATTAAAGGCTCAAAATTGATTGCATTCATAACTTAAAAGAAGATACTCTGTTCCATTAATATTTTGAATAACTATAATAATATATGAGAAAACAGTGTGGGAAACTCAGGAGGTAGACAAAGTAAAGCAAAGATAAATATATAAAAGAGTGAAAAACAAAGCTGACTTTCTATGTTAAAGTCAATATTTTCTCTTTAGTCCAAGTTTTTAAGAACTGAAAGAGCAAGAAAAGCCACAGAGTTAACAGCGTATCTCAGCAAGTAAGTTTTAGGTCATATTGTCATAAAAAAGATTATTTACTTTCTTTCATCTTCTACATTACAAAACAAATTATTTGCAAATATGGCATTTTAACTTTTTTAAATGATGTTTTCATAGATATTAAGGTGACACTTTAAAAAGGCAATGTCAATTCTCATAATGCAAATGTGTTTTCCAAATGATGGTGAACCATCCCAGTTTGGCCAAGATGGAGAGATTTCTGAGGCATGGGACAGTCCCCCTGGCAAACTGGGATGTTTGGACATCTTATATGTGCAAATTATTTGGCTTTTGATGCAAATTTAAGTATCCAGAAGCTGATTTGGAAAATGCAGTGATTTACTTCTGAAGACTTAAGTTGTGCTTCCCTCTCATTATAAGTAGATGAAAGATGATTATAAGTCAGTGAAGACTGACTCAACAGAGGGATATGGCACTGATACATTAGAATTTTTCTAATAACCCTTGTTTCTCTTACTTCTGAGAGACCAGAGAAGGAGTTATGATCAGAAAATGTCCTACCCTTCTTGCCAGGAGTGTGGTCCAAGGACCAAGAGCATCAGCATCACCCGGGACCTTGTTAGAAGTTCTCCATCCCAAAGCTAAACCCAGATACATTGCATCAGAATCTGTATTATTAACGAAGTCCCAGGTAATTCATTCCCATGGACACTAGAAATTGAATAGCACTCCTTTAAACTCTTTTGCAAGGATTTTCTAAATGCACTCCAGTTTTTCTATACAAAAGTTGTGAGGCAGACTTGTCAGTATAACCCAGATCAATTTTTCCCTATGGTCAGTTTCCTTCTAAATCCCCATCTAGTCCACTACAAAGCTAGCACATCCTCATTAGCTCAATTGCAATTAATTTGGAATTTGCAATCAATTGACCTGGGTTATATCGACAAGTCTACCTTACAACTTATGCCCTACATTTGAACAAGAGTTCTCTATGCAAGAGGGCATACTTAACCAATTTAGAAAAATCAGTTCTTTAACATGTGACATTAATTTTTCATAAAATAATTGATGCTATCTGTATATTAAAGTAGGCCTGTCTCATGCGTGCTCAGTTGTGACCAACTCTTACCAACCCCATAGACTGTAGCCCGCCAGACTCCTCCGTCCATGGAATTTCCCAAGCAAGAATACTGAAGTGGGTTGCCATTTCCTCCTGCAGGACATCTTCCTGACCCAGGGATCAAACCTGTGTCTCCTGTTTCTTCTGCATTATGGGCAGATTTGTTACCACTGTGCCATCGGGGAAGCCCCAGGCCTGTCTCACAGGAACTTTACTGGGAAACATTTTGGTCTTAGGCAATTCAATAAGTGAAAGAAAAAAAGGTGTGTGGGATTAGAGGACGTCTACACAACTTTCCCTCAGCCTGATTTTGTTCAGTTTTATTGAACATTTTGGTAAACACTTGTCTAATTAGTTCACCTCGTGTTTCATAAGTTCTTTTCATGTTAAACTGCAAAGTGAAAGTGAAAGTGAAGCTTCCTCAGTTGTGTCTGACTCTGGGACCACATGGACTAAACAGTCCATGTGTAATTCTTAGAACCTGCCATGTTCTTTTAGATCGCCTTGCTCTGTCATTTTATTCTGCTTGGAAATCCTCTCCCTGCCATGCTTAACCTCCCAGCTATTGTCTGACTCATGCTCATCCTCCAAATATCACTTTAAATACTATGCCCCACTCTTTTTAATTATTTTTATCTCAGTTTGTATTGTTTTGTTGTCCATTCTACTAGAATATGAAGAGGGACTCTCCAAGTTGTTAGTCAATCGATTTCTGATTATTCATTTTCACAACTTTAGGAAATTTCGCTTTTAATTTTTTATTCCTTTATAATTTTATTTTTTTGATGTTGGCTGTGTTGGGTCTTCATGACTGTGCCAACTCTCTCTATTTGCAGCAGGCAGGGGCTACTCTCTAGATGCAGTGCACAGGCTTCTCATTGTAGTGACTTCTCCTGTTGAGGAGAACGGGCTCTAGGGCTCGCAGGCTTCAGTAGTTGTGGCACACAGGCTCTCTAGAGGCTCAATAATTGTGGCGAATGGGCTTAGTTGCTCCACTGCAAATGGGATCTTCCCAGACCAGGGATCGAACCCATGTCTCCTACACTGTTAGGCAGACTCTTCACCACTGAGCCACCAGGGAAGCCTGGAATTTCACTTTTATGAGAAGCCACCTATGACCTACTACGTGAGTTTTGGAAGAGGGGAGCCATCAAGAAAAGTCAATAAAGGCTAGAAGACCTTACCTCTGCAGGAAGGAAGTAGGAAAGGGAAGAACACATCCTGACTCCTATTCATACCATACTGGTTCTGTTCTTTGTTTGGAGGGGACAGAACAATTAAAATGAAAATTTTAGCTCCAAGTGATCCAAAGGGGATGGGTTAGTACCCATCACTCTGAATATTCAGACACTAATTCTGTAAGACTTATCTACCCAAAAAGTGAAACCGGAATTGGAGGCTTAAAGTTCTCACACATCCCTAAATGGCAATTTGTTTTATACTAAAAAGCTAGTATTACAGCAGCTGTGTGAATTATCAAGCATACTGAAGTTTAAATATTACTCTGATTTCATTTTGATTGGCAAAGGGGGATATGGGTGGGGGTTCTTTCCATTTTAGCAACCAGGAAAGACCAAGGTGACTTTGGTGAGGAAGTTGCCTTGTGATACTATCATTATCAGTAATTAGCCACAGTTAGTAATCTTCTATTAATCAAATCCACATCTGGAAAGACTTTCACTAATTCTGTGAGATGAACAGTGTTGTTTGCAAAATTTAAAGCATGAGAAGTAACACGGCATAACTTTGAAAGCCAACACAAAGGAATAAAGAGTGAAAACCTGATCTTTAAGGCTTAGACTATTTTATTTAATTAAACCTATTCTCTGTAAATATATATTTATAAACCTGCTCTATAAAATTATATTTATATATGCATATAATGACTAAATGATTCTCTTTGGCAAAACTGGAAGCTCCAAAATAAAAATTGTCAGTTATTTTGTATCTATTTTTTCTCATATGCTAGCGAACAAGATGTTATAGTAAATGACCAAGTATAGCGTAAATAAACAGGCAAAGATGAAAATTTCAGTTTCAGGGCCTATGAGTATAAATCACGGACATTTCTAGGAAAGGGAAAAGTGTCCAAATTCTGAGGGAGAGTGAAAGGGTGAAGAAGTTACGTTATTATTACTGACCTCAGAAAGCTCAGAAAAAACATCTTGTAAAGAAGAAGCTGAGGAGTCCCTATTCCCCAGTGTGTGTATCTGTTAGTTGCTGTCATGTCAACCCCTGCCAGGTTCCTCTGTCCATGGGATTCTCCCGGGCAAGAACACTGGAGTGGGTTGCCATGCCCTTCTCCAGGGGATCTTCCCAATCCAGGGACTGAACCCAGGTCTCCTGCATTGCAGGCAGATTCTTTAACATCTGAGCCACAAGGGAAACCCCTATTCCCCAGCGCGCTCAGTCAAACATCCTGGAGATACAGGCACCTCTTAGGGACCCATTAGAGGCCAGAATGCTTCACAGATAATGAGACAGAGATGAGAAAATGACAGCAGACTCTTGAGCTTGAGAGAGACTGTTGTTCAGTCGCTAAGTTGTGTCCAACTCTTGCGACCCCATGGATTGGAGCCCACCAGGCTTCTCTGTCCATTGGGTTTTTCCAGGCAAGAATACTGGAGTGGGTTGCCACTTCTTTCTCCAGGCTAAAGAGACTAAGACTGGCTTAAAAAGAAAAAGATTCCAAGAGGTGGCAGTTCATTTTAAAAAGTTTAGGATTAGAAATAATCACTTTCAAACATGGATCATTTTCATCCCCTGGACTAAATCTGGAAGTTTGACTCACTGAGTTTCTTTTTGAGGTATAATTGACATATAATATTATATTAGTTTCACATGTACAATGTAATATTTGATATTTTTACATATTGCAAAATGATCATCGTAAGTCGAGTTAACATCTGTCAATATGCATGGTTACATAAAAAATTTTTTTCCTATGATGATTTTTAAGATTTACTCTCTTGCTGCTGCTGCTAAGTCGCTTCAGTCGTGTCCGACTCCGTGAGACTCCATAGATGGCAGCCCATCAGGCTCTGCCGTCCATGGGATTCTCCAGGCAAGAACACTGGAGTGGGCTGCCATTTCCTTCTCCAACGCATGAAAGTGAAAAGTGAAAGTGAAGGCACTCAGTCGTGTCCGACTCTTAGAGACCCCATGGACTGCAGTCCACCAGACTCCTCTATCCATGGGATTTTCCAGGCAAGAGTACTGGATTGGGTTGCCATTGCCTTCTCCTTAGCAACTTCCAAATATGTATGACACTATTATTAACTACTGTGGCTTAGCTGGCAAAGAATCCGTCTGCAATGTGAGAGACCTGAGTTTGATCCCTGGGTTGGGAAGATTCCCTGGAAGAAGGGAACGGCTACGCACTCCAGTATTCTGACCTGGAGAATTCCATGGACCGCATAGTTCATGGGGTCTCAAAGAGTCGGACACAACTGAGTGACTTTCACCTTCACCTTGCTTGCTTTTGTTATTAACTGTAGGGGCTTCCCAGATGGCACAGTGGTAAAGAATCCACCTGCCAATGCAGGAGACGCAGGGGATGTGAGTTTGACTGCTGGGTGGGAAAGATTCCATGGAGTAGGAAATGGTAACTCACTCCAGTATTCTTGCATGGAAAATTCCATAGAGAGAGGAGCCTAGTGAGCTACAGTCCATGTGGTCGCAAAGAGTTGGACATGGCTGAGCCACTGAGTACACACACACACACATTATTAAATATAGTCATTTTGTACATTGCATCCTCACTTATTTTACAAATGGAAGTTTGTATCTTTTGGGCATCTTCATCCATTTCACCCACCCCCAATCACCCACCTTTGGCGAACACCAGTCTCTTCTCGGCACCCAAAGGTTGGTTTGTTGTTGTTTAAATTCCACATATAATCGAGATCATATGGCATTTGTCTTTCTCTGTCTGACTTATTTCACTAAACATGCCTTCAAGTTCCATCCACATTGTGGTAAATGGCAAGGTTTCGCTCCTTTTTATGGCTGAATAGTATTTCAGTGAGTACATACTCGTCATCTTTATTCACTCTTCCAATTGTGGACACTTCAGTAATTTCTATATCTTGGCTATTGTAAATAATGATACAATAGACATGAGGAGGGGGCATATTATTTTTGAATTAATGTTTCCATTTTCTTCAGATAAATACCAAGAGGTGGATCCAGTGTATCATATAGTAGTTCTGTTTTTAATTTTTTGAGGAATCTCCATAATGTTTTTCATAGTTCAGTTTCAGTTCAATCGCTCAGTCATGTCCGACTCTTTGCGACTCCATGAACTGCAGCACTCCAGGCCTCCCAGTCCATCACCAACTCCCGGATTCCACCCAAACCCAAGTCCATTGAGTTGGGGATGCCATCCAAACATCTCATCTTCTGTTGTCCCCTTCTCCTGCCCTCAATCTTTCCCAGCATCAGGGTCTTTTCAAATGAGTCAGCTCTTTGCATCAGGTGGATGGAGTATCAGGTGGATGCAAAGTTTTGGAGTTTCAGCTTCAGCATCAGTCCTTCCAATGAACACCCAGGACTGATCTCCTTTAGGATGGACTGGTTGGTTCTCCTTGTAGTCCAAGGGACTCTCAAGAGTCTCCTCCAACACCACAGTTCAAAAGCATCAATTCTTCTGCACTCAGCTTTCTTTATAGTCCAACTCTCACATCCGTATATGACTACTGGAAAAACCATAGCCTTGACTAGATGGACCTTTGTTGGCAAAGTAATGTGTCTGCTTTTTAATATGCTTTTCACAGTGGCTGCAGTGATTTACATTTCCACCAACAGTGTTACAAGGGTTCCCTTTGCTCCACATCCTCATCAACATTTGTTATTTCTTCTCTTTTTGATAACAGCCATTCTAACACCTAGGTATGAGTTGGTTTTGATTTGCATTTGCCTCCTGATTAGTGATGTTGACCTTCTTTTCATGTACCTGTTAACCAACTATGTTTTTTTTGGAAAAATGATGACTCACCATAATATTAGCCAAATACACTACCTCAGGTTTTAATTATACTATAGCAGCTAGTGATCCAAATCTCTCCAAAAAACAACACTGAGACCTATATTTAGCACAGCACCTACTATCTGTATGCTTCTATTCTAGATAAAGTGGAAAGAACATCAGACTTAACTCAGTTGACCCGGATGAAAATCTTAAGTCTATCATTTTCTAATAAGGGAACAACGGGTGATGAATTAAACTTCACTAAGTCTTGTTTTTCTCCTCTGGGTCTTCTGCAAAGGTCAAGTCATTTCATTCTTTTTAGGAGGTGCTAGTGGTAAAAAACTCGCCTGCCAATGCAGGAGACATAAGAGATGCAGGTTTGATCCTGGGTCAGGAAGATCTCCTGGAGGAGGGTAATTTGCTCCAGTATTCTTGCCTGGACAATCCCATGGACAGAGAAGCCTGGCAGGCTATAGTCCATAGGGTCACAAAGAGTCAGACATGACTGAAGTGACTTAACACACACACACACACACACACACACACACAAATGAAAGAATGATGCTATCATAAAATGAAATAAAGGTCTGAAATTTCTTCCAATAATCCTAGTAATTCATTGCCTATTATTTAATCCCCTTCTTTAGTTTATTATTATTTTTTCCCTGTGGGAACACATCTCAGTTATTATAGCTAATGACAACATTGGATTGAATATTTCTGTTTTTCCTCATTCCTTTATTATTCATACTCCTATTAAAATAGATCCTTTCTAAAAGCTTATAAATGCAAATGTTTTTATTATTATTATTATTTATAATAAATACATCAATGTACTTAAGCTGTATACTCTGTTTTATTAAAAAATTCAATAGGGTTTTAAAAAAATCAACTTGGGGAAATCTTTGGCAGTCCAGTGGTTAGGATGCCATGCTTTCACTGCCAAGGGCATGGGTTCAATCCATGGTTGGAGAACTAAGATCCTCCAAACCAGGCAATTCAGCAAAAAAAAAAAAAAATCAACCTGGTTTCCAAGCCAACTGATATCATTGCAAGTCATTCCATCCCTGTTACTAAAATATCTATAATGGTTTCAAAGCATTTCATGTAGTAAAAATACACAGTAAGATACACAATATCTTTCCAGAGCAGCCTTCATTATGTGCCACACTTGGCAATAAACAATGCATCTCCTCCCATATGCCCGTGGTTGGCAAACACGGTTCCTGAGTGGTCCATTAACTACAAACTCTTGCTCCCAATCTCACTATCTGTAATTTGTGCCTTCATCTCAGCCGTTTAGCTAAGCACCCAGTATTTCTTGGCATCATCTACTCTTCACTCAAAAATTCCTTTACCTCACTCTCATGCCTTGGCATAACACAAAGATTCCTTAACATACCACCACCCCCACTCCCATTATTGCCTCAATTTATTTACTCAACAAATACTTATTCAGGGCTGACCAGGTAATGTTTTAAGGACTAGGGATACAGTAGCGAACAAAACAGCAAAGATCCCTGTCCTTATAAGAGGTTACAGTCTCTGGAGGAAGTGGGGAGAGAGACAATAATCAATAACCTAATAAATAAGCAAACTAATGAATATGTTGGATCATAACAGTGATGGAAAAAACATAATAGGTGAAGAGAATCAGGAGTACCAAATCTGATGGTGTGAAGGGGAAGTAGAGTGGCCAGGATAGGCTTCAAAGAGATACTGAGTCCTGTGCAAAGCTTTGAAACCATGAGGAAGAAGATGATATGGTTATTTGGAGTGAGTATTTTTCCGGGTAAGTATAATGTGGAGTACAGTGAAGGGAGACTGGGCAAGGTAATTGGGAGTACATACAAGGGAACAATGTTAGTGATTTGCCCACAAATATTAACCTGATAAAGAGGGAAGTAAATACATAAAAGAGTGAGAAATAACAACAAGTTGGTAAAACAATTAATTGTGGTTCACATTGGATATGAAAGACTGTAGAAGTTGGAATTCTTTAAGATGAAGACTGGAAATACAGTAGTGGTGATCAGAAAGTGATATGCTAAAATCTGAGATATAATATTAGATGGGTACATTTCTTGGCACTGAGAGGATTTAGGATATAACCATGTGCAAACGTCCTAAGGTGTGGGTGGGCATGCCCAGATTGTTCAAGTAAAACCAGAAGCCAAAGGGAAATAAAGTCTTTAAGGAAGAAATGGCTTGCACGGTGGCTCTCTGGGTTTAGATTCATAATTAGTAATTTATGGCTTGCTTTTTCTCAGAGTGAGCAACAAGACAAATTGGGTCCAGACTTCTCAAAGAGTCTCTTCTGTATATCTAAATATTTGCCATACTCTTTTTTTTTCTCTTATTCTTCCCTCCCCTTACTAACTCTAACTGAAACCTAGCTCTCTCCAGAAGACATTCCTTGCATCAGTGTGTTCCATCACCCCGCCTCACTAAGGCCATGGTGGTGTGGTATGTGTCCTCTTTGCTCCTAGTGGCTAGTTCCAAACTACTGTCTATTAATAAAGTCTATTTAAAGTCAAACAAAATCTATTAAAACTCACTGGCTACATCAAGCTTAAAAACATCTGCTGTGTGAAAGACATTGCCAAGAGAATGAAAAACCAAGCCAGGGTGAAAGAATATATACATACTAATAGCCACTATATACAATATATATACAAAACTCTCAAAATTCAGGAAGAAAAATAACCCAATAAAAATCAGCTAACCATCCGAACATACACATGATAAAAGAAAATATACAAGTATGCCATAAGCACACAAAAAGAGATTCAATATCAGTAGTCATCAAGAAATAAAAAATGCAAACTACAATGAAATAACACAGCATACCTTAGAATGGCTAAAATTTAAGATGTTAACTATATTGAGTATCTGCAAGGATGGGGAGAATTCAGGCTTTCTTACTTTACTGCTGAGGATATAAAATGGTGCAGTTGCTTTAGAAATAGTTTAGCAGTTTCTTATAAAGTTAACCATATGTGTATCACGTTACCCATTAATCCTATTTCTAGGTATTTACCCAATAGAAACAAAAACATGTCTCAACAAAGACTAATACTCATAACAGCTTTATTCAAAATAACCCCCAAATGGAAACAGTCCAAATGTGTAATAGGTGAGTGGATAAACAAATTGAGGTATATATATAACACAATGGAACATTACTAAGCAATAAAAAAGAATGAACCAATAATACACACAACAACATGGATGAATCTCAAAAAGAGGCGAAATGCAATAATGCAAACACAAAAGAGCACATATCATGTGTTTCATTCATATGAATCCCTAGAAAAGACAAATCTAATCTACAGTGACAGAAAGCAGATCTGCAGTTGCTCATGGCTGGGAGTTGAGCATATTGTTTGGGCAGGTGGACAAGAGGAAGATTTCAAGTCATTGTGTCTTTTCTTTGATTCCCTTCTCTTTATATTTTGTGTATCTACTGTAGGTTTTTGCTTTGTTGTTATCATGAGGCTTACATAAAACATGTTATAGATACAGTAGTTTATTCTAAGCTGTTAACAATTTAAATTTGATCACATATAAAACACTACCTTTTTCCTTCCCTCCTCTTCAAATTTTATGTTTTGGATGTCACAATTTGCCTCTTTTAATATAGTGTATACATTAACAAATTGTAGTTATTCTTAATACTTTATTATACTAGAATATACTAGAGTGATTAACACACCACAGTATTTGAGTATTAAGGATTCTAAATTTGATCATGTAATTACTTTTACCACTGTGTTTTATATTTTCATATTACTAATTATCATCTTGTATTTCAGCTTGAGGAACTCCTTTCAGCACTTCTTGTAAGGCAGATCCAATGGTGATGAATCCCCTTAGCTTTTGTATGGAGAAGCTTTTCTCTCTTTCAACTCTGAAGGACAACTTTGCTGGGTAAAGTGCTCTTGGCTGCGAGGTTTGTTTGTTTTTTTTAATGTTTCAGCATTTTGAATATATTATTCCACTCTCTTGGCCTGCAAGATTCCTGTTGACAAATCTGCTCATAATCTTATGGGAGTTCCTTAATATGAAAGAAATTTTATTTTCTCTGTTGCTTTAAAGTTTTTCTTTATCTTTGATTTTAGAGTTTTATCATAATGTATCTTGAAGATCACTTTGGGTGAATTTGTGGGTGGATCTATGAATTTCACAAACTCGGATATGAAATGTCTTTCCATATTTTGGAGATTCTCAGCCATTATTTCTTTAAATAAGCTTTCTGCCCTTTCTCCCTCAACTACACCAATTATTTCTCTTAATGTATCTTGTAGTTCACTTAGGCTAACTTCACCCTGTGTCATTCATTTTTTGTTGTTCTTTTCTGACTGGATAATGCCAAATGGTCTATCTTCTACCTCACAAATTCTTTATTCTGCTTGATCTAATCTGATACTGATGCTCTCTATTTCATTTTTCATTTTATTGTTTTCTTCAGCTCTGGAACTTCTGTTTGGTTCTTTTTATTATTATTATTATTATTTCTATCTCTTTCTTAAGCTTCTCATTTTGTTCAGATACTATATTCCTGCTTTTGTTGAACTGTCCTTGTGTATTTTAGTATAGTTCATTGAGCTCAGTATAACAATTATTCTGAATTCTTTATAGGGAAAATTGCAGATTTCCATTTCTTCGGGGTTAGCTACTAGAAAATTATTGTGTTCATTATGTGATGCTATGTTTCCTTAACTTTTACAGTTCCTCAAAGCCCTGCATGTTGTCTTTACACCTGAAAAAGTCATTTTCTCTTCCAATCTTTACTAACTGTCTTTGGAAGAGAAATATCTGCTTTCAGCCTTATTGAGGATTCTGAATCTTTCTCACATCTCTTCCATGGATATGCATACTCTACATTTGTTGTTCTCTTGTGAGCAGGATTTCATAAGATTCTGTGTGAAGCCAAGCCAAACGCTGATAGCTTCTCTTTGGCTTTCCCTGGAGTGCTGTGCTGAATGCTGAGTTTGTGTGCTTTCTGGAGAGCTGGGCTGGCTTTCTGCACATGCACATTAGCTATCTGCAAAGGCCTGCTCTTGCCATCCTCAGAGACATGCATAGAGAGCAGCCATGAGGTGGGGGAATGTGTGGGTGAGGCATGTGAAGTACTGGGGTGCCTGTGGGACAGCTGATGAGATCTTCAGGCAGTGCCTCTGCTGGTTGGTGAGCAGGCCTCCTGATGGGGGTCTCTGAAGGAATCAGTAGTGTCCACGTCCCCTTGATGTGTTTCACTCTGAGCCCTAACTGCTGCTCCCCCAGCCACTCATTGCTACCCAGTCATACAGCTCACAGCTCAGGGCTCCAGATGATGTGAGAAAGAAAAGGGACTCTTTGGCAAAGGCATGCATCAGCAAACCAGGCATTCTCACTTCTCCCTGGCAGAGAAATCATGGTCCATGAAGGTTTCTCTTGGCACGGAGCTGTGCCGTCTTGGGGAATGAGTGATATGTGTAAAGTGTCCCTATTCATCTTATCTTCTTCAACGAATCTCATCTGACAGTTTTTGTTCCAATAGTGCACTATAACATCTCCACTGGACTCCTGGACTTCCACGAAAGACCTCTTCTATGTGGGTGACTGTCAAAATCACTGTTCTTTGCAGGAAAGATGGTAGAAGATGATTTAACCATGCTGATAATGTCATAAACCATATATTTTCTATATTTTAATGGTGATGAGGGTTATATGGGTATGTAAAGCAGTTGAGCTCATTAAAATGTATATTTGAAGTACATACATCTTATTGTAATTATACCACAATAAAATTCATTAGAAAAATTCCTCAATGGTTTTATTAATTAGGCTGATGCTTACAAAAGACCAAATGCTAATCTTAAACTTGAGCCAAAAAGAATTTATTGGTTTGTATGACCAGATATATAAGTCATAGAACCAAATTATAAGAAAAGCAGAAGGGAAGCCAGTCTCAAATAAAAGAAGAACCAGAGTTTGCAAAGCTCTTCATTTCTCCTTTTGGGAGTATCTCTATTTTCTGTCCTGGATTCCCAAGCTGGCATAAGCAATGCAGCTGACACTCCTAGACTTCAATTCTTACAGTTTCACGACCAGGAAAAATTTCTTTCCTGTATATTCAAATCTGAAAAGTCTGGAAAAGGACTTTGACAGGCTCAACTGGGGTCATGTGGCCAGTTCTTGACCAATCACTGTAGCTAAGGATTTAGAATACTATGATTGACTCGGATTGAGGTGGTTCCTTAACCAAATATTCTGATGAGAAAGGCAAAGTTATATAAGGAGAGAATGGGTAATTTTAGAATTCATGTTAAAGTCAGAGGCAGGAGAAAGGCATGGTTTTCAAAGATAAAAATAGCACAAAAAAGGTTGCTGAGTGATTTAAACTAAAAATATACTCCTATCTGTTTATCCCATAGTGGGCATTAAAGAAAAATATTTTAAATTCTCTAAATTAGTGTCCAAGATAATCAATTCACATAGCATTTATTACCCATCTCTAAACTTCTTATCTACCAAGAATGTCAACATTTTAATTTGCCAAAAGTTGGTCAGGCTTTTCTACACATGTTGTGAAGGAAGAGAACAATTATTCCTATAATTGCATCACTGCTTGGTTCAAATAAAGAGATGAATCAAGTGCCTCCTTACTTGCATACTGTGACATTGCTACACTGCTGGATTCCTTTTCGTAAGCTGGGTTGCGTTCACTGCAGATGGTACATCTGACTTTAGAGCAGGTGGTGTAGCAGGCCTGGTCCACAGCATCCTGATGCTTATCACCTGGACAGTTTCCAGCCACAGATTGGACTTTGAGTTTTTGAGGAGATTGTCAGGGAGATTGATAGTGTGAGCCATATTGGAATTACCTATGATAAATGACACAATTTCCTCCAATCTTCTCAAAAGACAAGCTGTGAATCACAAGATTGTTCCCTTGATGAGTATCTCCTTCCATGTGGAAGTTGCCTAAAAACACATTCACATCCAGACTGGGTCAGCGGAACAAATCAGGGCACCTAAGCTTCACTGACTCTCTACTGGCATGTGGAAACCAACTAACCCAGTACAACCCAAGATTTTCAGACCTGAAGGATATTTGTGGTAAAAAGCCTGTGATTTAATTTGGCAACTGTTACCTCTTTCATGCTCGGCGCTCTGTCAGCTTTTATTAGTTAGGTTAGGCTGGGCCGCAGTAACAAAGTCTGAGCTTTCAGTAGTTGAAACCAACACAATTTCAGAGCTTACTTAACAGCTCAAGGACATTGATGAGGGGGGAGAGGGGGACAGTGGTAGAATCTGCTCTAAGTAGTCATTCAGATACATGGATGTTTCCATCTCACTGCCTCCAAATTTAACCAGTCCCCAGAATCATTGTGGAAGAAGAAGATGATAAATGATAAATTAAACATGGGATAG